>NW_028270168.1:0-155685 GCF_037043375.1 Chiloscyllium plagiosum | reverse complement strand
ATGTAGCTGAAAGAAACCGGCACGAACTGTCCTTGTCACCGTTTATATCCACTTCTCCTTTCACTCTTTGTAAAGAAACTGGAACTGGCAGGAGGTCATCCATTGAGATAATCGTTCCTTCCTTTACGAAGTGGATCCGTTTCCCTCTGTCCAGTCCGCTCGTGGTTTCGAAAACCGCTATCAAATCTCCTCTCAGCCTTCTCTCCAATTGTAATACCTTTTTCAACTTACTTTCATTACTAATATTTCTTATTCCAGGAAATATTTGTCAACATTTAGCACAAATCTCTCTAAATCCTTTCTATTCATATACCCATTCAAATGCCTTTTAAATTTTGTAATCGCACCAGCCTCCACTGGCGCTCATTACATACAGGCGCCATCTTCTGCGTGAAAAAGTTATCGTTTAGGTCCCCATCTGGGTTGTTCGGTATTGGAACTGGTCCTCCTGGGAGCAGATGCGGCGGAGACGAAGGAATTGGGAGAATGGGATGGCGTTTTTACAGGGGGCGGGGTGGGAGGAGGCGTAGTCTAGGTAGCTGTGGGAATCGGTCGGTTTATAGTAAATGTCCATGCTGATTCGGTCGCCCGAGATAGAAATGGAGAGGTCTAGGAAGGGGAGGGAGGAGTCTGAGACGGTCCAGGTAAATTTGAGGTCGGGGTGGAAGGTGTTGCTAAAGTGGATGAATTGTTCAACCTCCTCGTGGGAGCACGAGGCAGCGCCGATACAGTCATCGATGTAGCAGAGGAAAAGGTGAGGGGTGGTGCCAGTGTAGCTGCAGAAGATGGACTGTTCCACATATCCTAGGAAGAGGCAGGCATAGCTGGGGCTCTTGCAGGTGCCAATGGCTACTCCTTTGGTTTGGAGGAAGTGGGAGGATAAAGAGAAGTTGTTCAGAGTGAGGACCAGTTCAGTCAGTCGAAGGACGGTGTCAGTGGAAGGGTACTAGTTGGTACGGCGGGAAAGGAAGAAGCAGAGGGCTTTGAGTCCTTCGTGATAGGGGGTGGAGGTGTACAGGGACTGGATGTCCATGGTGAAGATAAGGTGTTGGGGACGGGGGAAGCGAAAATCATGGAGGAGGTGGAGTGCGTGGGTGGTTTCCCGAACGTGGTTTCCCGAGCTCTGATCTCCAGCATCTGCAGTCCTCACTTTCTCCATAGCCCTCTAAACCCTTCATATTCATATACCTATCCAGATGCCTTTAAATGTTGCAATTGTACCAATCTCCACCACTTCCTCTGGCAGCTCATTCCATACACACACCACTCTTTGCGTGAAAACGTTGCCCCTTAAGTCCCTTTTATATCTTTCCCCTCTCACCCTAAACCTATGCCCTTTAGTTCTGGACTCCCCCACCCTAGGGAAAAGACTTTCTCTTTTTATCCTATCCATGCCCCTCATGATTTTATAAACCTCTGTGAGATCATCCCTCAACCTTCAATGCTCCAGGGTAAATAGCCCCAGCTATTTAGCCACTCCCTATAGCTCAAATCCTCCAACCCTGGCAACATCCTTGTAAATCTTTTCTGAACCCTTTCAAGTTTTACAACATCCTTCCGAAAGGAAGGAGACCAGAATTGCATGCAATATTCCTAAAATGGCCTATCCAATGTCGTATACAGCTACAATATGACCTCCCAATGCCTCTACTCAATGCTCTGACCAATAAAATATACCAAATGCCTTCTTCACTGTCCTATCTACCTGCGACTCTACTTTAAAGGAGCTATGAACCTGCACTCCAAGGTCTCTGTTCAGCAACACTCCCTAGGACCTTACTATTAAGTGTATAAGTCCTGCTCTGATTCCTTTGCTCCATCCTTGCTTCAGCACATCTGCTGTTGAAACCCTCATCTGTCCTTTGTTATCTCGACAGTCAATTAATCCAGTGGTTAGCACTGCTGCCTCACAGTGCCAGAGACCCGGGTTCAATTCCCGCCTCAGACGACTGACTGTGTGGAGTTTGCACGTTCTCCCCGTGTCTGCGTGGGTTTCCTCTGGGTGCTCCGGTTTCCTCCCACAGTCCAAAGATGTGCAGGTTAGGTGAATTGGCCATGCTAAATTGCCCGTAGTGTTAGGTACGGGGTAAATGTAAGGGTATGGGTGGGTTGCGCTTCAGCGGGGCGGTGTGGACTTGTTGGGCCGAAGGGCCTGTTTCCACACTGTAAGTAATCTAATCTAATCTAATCTAATGACTCAGATGACTTGTCTCTCACATTACAGTTTGTGTAGCTCATTGAAACTCTCACCATTGTGTGCACCAATTGACCTATTCACACATCATCACTGTGCTTGCTTATTCACATTAGCTGAAACTTTATTGCTGGAACAGCACAGCAGGTCAGGCAGCATCTAGGGAACAGAAGATTCGACGTTTCGGGCACATGCCCTTCTTCAGGAATGAGCAGAGAGTGTTCAGCAGGAGAAGATAAAAGGTAGGGAGGAGGGACTTGGAGGAGGGGCGTTGGAAATGTGATAGGTGGAAAGAGGTCAAGGTGAGGGTGATAGGTCGGAGTAGGGTGGAGGCGGAGAGGTCAAGAAGAAGACTGCAGGTCAGGAAGGCGGTGCCGGGCTGGAGGGATTCGGCTGAGACAAGGTGGGGGGAGGGGGGATGAAGAAACTGGTGAAATCCAAGTTCATCCCCTGTGGTTGGAGGGTTCCCAGTCGGAAGATAAGACGCTCCTCCTCCGACCGTCGCGTTGTTGTGGTTTGGCGGTGGATGAGTCCAATGACCTGCATATCCTCGGTGGAGTGGGAGGGGGAGTTGAAATGCTGTGCTACAGGGTGATTGGGTTGGTTCGTCCGGGTGGCCCAGAGGTGCTCTCTGAATCGCTCCGCAAGTAGGCGGCCTGTCTCCCCAATATAGAGGAGGCCACACCGGCTGCAGCGGATGCAGTAGATAATGTGGGTGGAGGTGCAGGTGAATCTGTGGCGGATATGGAAGTTTCCTTTGGGGCCTTGGAGAGAAGTGAGGGGGGAGGTGTGGGCGCAAGTGTTGCACCTCCTGCGGTTGCAAGGGAAGGTGCCGGGAGTGGAGGTTGGGTTGGTGGGGGGTATGGATCTGACAAGGGAGTCGCGGAGGGAGTGACTGTTGGAAGTTTGTAGGGATAGAAGAGATTACTGAAGTAGTGAAAAGTGAGATCTGACAAGGGAGTCGCGGAAAGCTGATAGAGGAGGGGAGGGAAATATATCCTTGGTGGTGGGGTCCGTTTGGAGGTGGCGGAAGTGACGGCGGATGATGCGCTATACATGGAGATTGGTGGGGTGGTAGGTGAGGACCAGTGGGGTTCTGTCCTGGTGGCGGTTGGAGGGGCGGGGCTCAAGGGCGGAGGAGCGGGAAGTGGAGGAGATGCGGTGGAGGGCATCGTCGATCACGTCGGGGGGGAAATTGCGGTCCTTGAAGAAGGAGGCCGTCTGTGTTGTGCGTATTTTGAACTGGTCCTCCTGGGAGCAGATGCGGCGGAGACGAAGGAATTGGGAGAATGGGATGGCGTTTTTACAGGGGGCGGGGTGGGAGGAGGTGTAGTCCAGGTAGCTGTGGGAGTCGGTCGGTTTGTAGTAGATGTCCGTGTTGATTCGGTCGTCTGAGATAGAAACAGAAAGGTCTAGGAAGGGGAGGGAGGAGTCCGAGACTGTCCAGGTGAATTTGAGGTCGGGGTGGAAGGTGTTAGTGTAGTGGATGAACTGTTCAACCTCCTCGTGGGAGCACGAGGTAGCGCCGATACAGTCATCAATGTAGCGGAGGAAAAGATGGGGGGTGGGGCCAGTGTAGTTGCGGAAGATGGATTGTTCCACATACCCTACGAAGAGGCAGGCATAGCTGGGGCCCATGCGGGTGCCCATGGCTACTCCTTTTGTTTGGAGAAAGTGGGAGGATTGGAAAGAAAAGTTGTTCAGGGTGAGGACCAGTTCAGTCAGTCGAAGGAGGGTGTCGGTGGAAGGGTACTGGGTGGTACGGCGGGAAAGGAAGAAGCGGAGTGCTTTGAGTCCTTCGTGATGGGGGATGGAGGTGTACAGGGACTGGTGAGGACCAGTGGGGTTCTGTCCTGGTGGCGGTTGGAGGGGCGGGGCTCAAGGGCGGAGGAGCGGGAAGTGGAGGAGATGCGGTGGAGGGCATCGTCGATCACGTCGGGGGGGAAATTCACATTAGCTCCCAGTCTGGTAACATCTTGACACTGAACTTCCTCTCATTTTCAAACCTTTCCTTGGTCTCACTTTTCACTACTTCAGTAATCTCTTCTATCCCTACAAACTTCCAAGGTATCATGTTCCTCTAATCCAAACATTTACTGCTCATCACTGACTGGCATGCCTTCAGGTGCCTAAACCCTAGGCTGTGGAATTTTCTTTCTACACCTTTCTTGTCCTTTCTGAAATTTCTTAATATCGATCTCTCTGAGGAAGCATTTGATCTTTTGCCCTAATTTCTCCTTGTGAGACTTAGCATCAAGTTGCAATTAATAATGCTCTTATGAAATGCTTTGGGTTGCTTTACTACTTTAAAGCAACTATGTAAACACAGGTTGTTGTTTTTGTTGTTCTGCTTTTGCCAGAAATGGCTGCCAGGCTAGAAGCCATCTTTCCTTTGTATTCAATCCGGTTACTGACACTATCCAGCTGCATAAAGACATTTCACTAAGAGAAAGTAGAAACTGGAAATCCTCAATGCCATTCAATAGAATTTTATTCAGCCTGTGCACACATTCCCCATAAACATACTTAGAGTCATAGAGATGTACAGCAGAGAAAGAGACCCTTCAGTCCAATTCGTCCATGCCGACCAGATATTCCACCCCAATCTAGTCCCACCTGCCAGCACCTGGCCCATATCCCTGCAAACCCAAACGCCATCCCATATTCCCAATTTCTTCGTCTCCGCCGCATCTGCTCCCAGGAGGACCAGTTCCAAAACCGTACAACCCAGATGGCCTCCTTCTTCAAGGACCGCAATTTCCCGCCAGACGTAGTTGACGATGCTCTCCACCGCATCTCTTCCACTTCCCGCTCCTCTGCCCTTGAGCCCCGTCCCTCCAATCACCACCAGGACAGAACCCCACTGGTCCTCACCTACCACCCCACCAACCTCCATGTACAACGTATCATCCGCCGTCATTTCCGCCACCTCCAAACGGACCCCACCACCAGGGATATATTTCCCTCCCCTCCCTTATCAGCGTTCCGAAAAGACCACTCCCTCCGTGACTCCCTCGTCAGGTCCACACCCCCCACCAACCCAACCTCCACTCCCGGCACCTTCCCCTGCAATCGCAAGAAATGCAAAACTTGCGCCCACACCTTCCCCCTTCCCTCCAAGGCCCCAAGGGATCCTTCCATATCCACCACAAATTCACCTGCACCTCCACACACATCATTTACTGCAACCGCTGCACCCGATGTGGCCTCCTCTATATTGGGAAAACAGGCCGCCTACTTGCGGAACGTTTCAGAGAACACCTCTGGGACACTCGGACCAACCAACCCAACCACCCCATGGCTCAACACTTCAACTCCTCCCACTCCACCGAGGACATGCAGGTACTTGGACTCCTCCATCGCCAGACCATAGCAAAACGACGGCTGGAGGAAGAGCGCCTCATCTTCGGCCAAGGAACCCTCCAACCACAAGGGATGAACTCAGATTTCTCCAGTTTCCTCACTTCCCCTCCCCCTGCCTTGTCTCAGTCCCAACCCTCGAACTCAGCACCACCTCCCTAACCTGCAATCTTCTTCCTGACCTCTCCGCCCCCACCCCCACTCCGGCCTATCACCCTCACCTTAACCTCCTTCCACCTATCGCATTTCCAACGCCCCTCCCCCAAGTCCTTCCTTCCTACCTTTTATCTTAGCCTGCTTGGCACACTTTCCTCATTCCTGAAGAAGGGCTCATGCCTGAAATGTCGATTCTCCTGCTCCTTGGATGCTGCCTGACCTGCTGCACTTTTCCAGCAACACATTTTCAGCTTAGAGGGCTATGGGCCAAGTGCTGGCAAATGGGCCGAGATTAGGTTGGGCTATCTGGTCAGCATGGACAAGTAGGATCGAATGACCTGTTTCCTTCCTGTATATCTCCATGACTCCATGTTTCTGTAATGGCTATAATATCATGCCCATTAATCCGTATATGTTGCCATTTAATCATTTGTTTTGTTCCAAGTACTATGCACATTCATGTATCTTCCTGTTCATTCTCGATATTGTTATCCAAATAGATTCAAGTACAAGACCCTTCCTGCTCCTTGTGTTCGGAGGCAAGCTCTTCATTTCAATTATCATCTACTTTTGTATCTTTCCTGCCAAAGTGGACAATCTCACATTTTCCACAGTATATTGTGGGCGGCACGGTGGCACAGTGGTTAGCACTGCTGCCTCACAGCGCTAGAGACCCGGGTTCAATTCCCGCCTCAGGTGACTGACTGTGTGGAGTTTGCACGTTCTCCGGGTGCTCCGGTTTCCTCCCACAGTCCAAAGATGTGCAGGTCAGGTGAATTGGCCATGCTAAATTGCCCGTAGTGTTAGGTACGGGGTAAATGTAGGGGTATGGGTGGGTTGCGCTTCGGCGGGGCGGTGTGGACTTGTTGGGCCGAAGGGCCTGTTTCCACACTGTAAGTAATCTAATCTAATATTCCACCTGCCAATTTTCTTCCCATTCATTTAATCAACTATAACACTTCATACGTTCAGTTTCTTCTTTGCAATATGCTTTTCTCAGTACTGTTCAAACAAATGTTGAGGCAGTGTTCAATAATAAAAACAGAAATAGCTGAAGAAACTCAGCAGAATCGACAACATTTTTAGAGACAAAAACAGAGTTTATGTTTCAAAACTAATGGGACCTTTGTTCAGAACGAGGTACTGTACATTTTTTCATTGATCTGACAAAAGCATTTAATTCAGTAAATTATCAGGCTTCGTTGGTTGTGGTCTAGAGATTTGGATTTTGTAAAAATGTCTTCACTATCCTTCAACTGCTTCATGATGATATGTGTCCATAGTTAGGGGGGCAGATAGGAGATTCTGTGGGAATGAGAGACACTTACGGTTGATGTGTTGCCTCCCAGGCACCAAGGTCCATGATGTCTTGAATCATGTTTTCGGGATCCTTAAGCATCCCCAAGTCCTGGTCCACATAGGCACCAACAACATAGGTAGGAAAATGGCTGGGGATGTAAGGCAGACGATGAGGGAGGTAGGGGATGTAGAAAAGAGCCAAGACAAACAGTTGTTATCTCTGGTTTGTTAATCTGTGCCATGTGCTGGCGAGGTATAGGAGAAGAGAGAACACTTGAACACATGGCTATAGGGATGGTGCAGGTGGGAGGAATTCAGATACCTGGATAATTAGGGCTCATTCTGGGGTAGCTGGGACTTCTACAAACGGGATGGTCTTCACCTGAACCAGAGACGTACCAACATCCTGGTGGGGACATTTGCTAATGCTCTTCGGGAGGGTTTAAACTAATTCAGTAGGGGGAATGGGATCCTGAATTGTAGCTCCAGTGTACAGGAGGTTGAGAGTAGTGAGGTCAGGAATAAGGTTTCTAGGTCGCTGAGTGTACCGGCAAGCAGGAAGATGGTTTGAAGTGTGTCCACTTCAACGCCAGGAGCATCCAGAAAAAGGTGGATGACTTTGCAGCATGGTTTGGTACCTGGGACTTCGATGTTGTGGCCATTTTGGAGAGCAAGGACAGGAATGATTGTTGCAAGTTCCGGAGTTTAGATGTTTCAGTAAGATCAGGGAAGATGGTAAAAGAGGGGGAGGTGTGGCATTGTTAGTCAAGGACAGTAATACGGTGACAGAAAGGACGTTTGATGAGGACTCGTCTAATGAGGTAGTATGGGCTGAGGTTAGAAACAGGAAAGGAGAGATCACCCTGTTGGGAGTTCTTTATAAGTCTCTGAAAAGTTCTAGAGATGTAGAGGAAAGGATTACAAAGATGCTTTAGATAGGAGTGAAAATAACAGGTTAGTTGTTATGGGGAACTTTAGCTTGCCAAAAATTGACTGGAAACACTATAGTTCGAGTACTTTAGATGGGTCCATTTTTATCCATTGTGTGCAGGAGGGTTTCCTGAGACAGTATGTAGATAGGCCAACAAGAGACAAGGCCACATTGGATTTGGTACTGCGTAATGAACCAAACCAGGTGTTAGATTTGGAAGTAGGTGAATACGTTGGTGATAATGACCATAATTAGGTTCCATTTACTTTAGCGATGGAGAGGGATAGGTATATACCACAGGGCAAGAGTTATAACTGGGGTAAAGGCAATTATGATGCGATTAGGCAAGATTTGGGATGAATAGGGTGGGGAAAGAAATTGCATGGGGATAGGCATAATTGAAATGTGGAGCTTGTTCAAGGAGCAGTTATTGTGTGTTCTTGATAAATATGTACCTGTCAGGCAGAGAAGAAATTGTCAAGCAAGGGAACCGTGGTTTACTAAAGAAGTTGAATCTCTTGTCAAAAGGAAGAAGGAGGCTTATGTAAAGATGAGACATGAAGGCTCAGTTAGGGCGCTTGAGAGTTAAAAGTTAGCCAGGCAGGACCTAAAGAGAGGGCAAAGAAGAGCCAGGAAGGGACTTGAGAAGTTTTTGGCAGATAGGATCAAGGAAAACCCTAAAGGTTTCTATAGGTATGTCAGGAGTAAAAGAATGACTAGGGCAAGATTCGGGCCAGACAAGGATTGAAGTGGGAAGTTGTGCATGGAGTCTGAAGAGACAGGAGAGATGCTAAATGAATATTTTTCATCAGTATTCACATGGGAAACATACAATGTCAGCGAGGTTTGAGAAGATTTGTAGCTCAGGCTGGGATTCTGGATGTAAGTTTGCTTGCTAAGCTGGAAGGTTTGTTTTTAGACGTTTCGTCACCATACTAGGTAACATCATCAGTGAGCCTCCGGTGGAGCACTGATGGTATGGACTGTTTCTAATTTATGTATTTAGGTTCCTTTGGGTTGGTGACATCATTTCCCATGGTGATGTTATTTCCTGCCGTGATGTCATTTCCTGTTCTTTTTCTCAGGAGATGGTAAATGGGATCCAAGTCAATGTGTTTATTGATAGAGTTCTGGTTGGAATGCTGTGCTTCTAGGAATTCACGTGCATGTCTCTGTTTGCCTTGTCCTAGGATGGATGTGTTGTCCCAGTCTAAGTGGTGTCCTTCCTCATCTCTATGTACAGATACTAATGAGAGTGGGTCATGTCTTTTTGTGGCTAGTTGATGTTCATGTATCCTAATGGCTAGTTTTCTGCCTATTTGTCCAATGTAGCATTTGTTACAGTTCTTGCAAGGCATTTTGTAAATGACATTAGTTTTGCTTGCTGTCTGTATAGGGTCTTCCATGTTCAGTAGGTGTTGTTTTAATGTGTTCGTGAGTTTGTGGGCTACCATGATGCCAAGAGGTCTGAGCAGTCTGGCAGTCATTTCTGAGATGTCTTTGATGTAGAGGAGAGTGGCTAGGGTTTCTGGATGTGTTTTGTCTGTTTGTTTCGGTTTGTTAGCGAGAAATTGGCTGACTGTGTTCAAAGACAATGTTGTCAAAAAGAATACTGAGCTACAGGCTATTAGACTAGACAGGATTGAGGCTCATAAGGAAGCGGCATGGTGGCTCAGTGGTTAGCACTGCTGCCTCACAGCACCAGGGACTCAGCTTCGATTTCAGCCTCGGGTGACTATGTGGAGTTCGCACGTTCACCCCGTCTGCATAGGTTTCCTCCGGATTATTAAGAAAGATTGGACAGACTGGGATTGTTTTCCTTAAAACAGAATAGATAGAGGTGGGACACAATTGAGATGTATAAAAGTATGAGAGGCATAGACAGAAAGAAACTTGCAACCCTTATGGAGGGATGAATGACCAGGGGCATTGATTTAAGTTCAGGGGCAGAGAGTTTAGAGGAGATATGAGGAAAAACATTCTTAACCAGAGACTGGTATAAATATGGAACTGACTACATGTAAGGGTGATTGAGGTAGAAATCCTCGTAATATTTAAGAAGTATTTAGTTGTGCATTTGTGATGCCAAGGCATACAAGCCTACAGGTCAAGTGCTAGAAAATGGATTAGAGTAGTTAGTGGCTGTTTTTGACTAGCACAGATGCAATGGGCCAAACGGTCTTTTTCTATACTGCAGATCGCTATGACTATGATGATCACTGTGCAAATAACATTTGGGTATCATTGAGAATTGTGGAACCAACTCATAGAGCAATAGAGTCATACAGCATGAATATAGACCCTTCAGTGCAACTCGTCCCCGCTGACCAGACATCCCAATCTGACCTCGTCCCATTTTCCAGACTTCGGCCCATTTCCTTCTCAACCTATTCTATTCATATGCTCATTCAAATGCCTTTTAAGTGTTGTAATTATACCCACGTCCACCACTTCCTTTGGTAATTCGTTTTCTATATCCGCACCACCCTGTTTATTTTGATTTTAGACTGATGATACAGAACTGTTTTACACTCATTACTTTGTCCCTTCATTCATAATTTTGTTATATTTTTGCTTTGTGCATGAGTGTGTATGTTGGTAGATGTACTTCTCTCTATTTGTGTGTCTGGTTGTGTGAATTTTAATAGGGGTAAATTTTCAGGTGCCAAGATTAGAAATCCTGTCCTTTTACTGTTCTTGTTAAAGTGACGATTGTGTGAATAAATGCAACTTTTTATTGTTACAGATGAAATATTATATGGTTTGCTTTTCTATTGGGTAGCAGATAGAGGCAAATTGGGATTTTTTGGTAGTTTCACAGAACCTTAGAAAATAGGAACAGGGGTAGGCCATACAGCCTTTCAAGCGTGCTTCACCATTCAGTAATGGTGGAGCATGGCTAATCTTCCAACTCTGCTCCTGCTTTCTCTCCACAGTGTTGGACTGGGTGGGGGGGGGGGTATGGTCCAACAGGTTTATTTGGAAGCACTAGCTTTCTTAACCTTAAGGATAAAATCTAACTCCTCCTTGAAAATATTCAATGTTTTGGCCTCAGCTGCTTTCTATGGCAGATAATTCCACAGGCTCACCACTTTCTGGGTGAAGACATTTCTTTGAAGAAGTTTGATTAAGTATAATTATTTATGGTGACTTGGACAATAGTTTCAGCACACTACCCCAATGAGTTGTGACATTTTCTAGGACGCCTTGATGCCACACACAGTTAAATATGGCCTTGATGTCAAGGGCAGCCACTCTCACCTCATGTCTTGGGTTCAGTTCTTTCGTCTATGTTTGAAGCAAAGCAAAGTAATAAGATCAGGAGGTGAGTGGGTCAGGTGGAACCCAAACTGAGTGTCAGTAGGTTATTACTAAGCAAATGCTGTTGATGACTCTTTCCATTGCTTGACTGATGATCAAGAGCACAATGATGTGGTGTAATAGGTCAAGTTGGATTCATCTAGTTTTTATGTACAGGGCAAACCTGGTTTATTTTCCATGTTGTAGTTAGATGCCAGTGTTGTAGTTGTAGTGGAACAGCTTAGGCTACTGACATGGCAAATTCAGGAACACAAGCCTTCAATACTACTGCTGGAATGATGTCAGGGTTTATAGCCTTTGCAGTATCCAGTGCTTCAGCCATTTCTTGATATGCTCTGCAATAAATCAAATTGGCTGAAGATTAGTTGGGGACATCAGAAGTAATGATGGTTGTAAGAAAAGCTGTGACACAAATTCTCTGTAGGCTGAGTCACAATCTTTCTTTCATGGAAGAACAGGTGGTTTATCGAGAGTTTGGAGCTTCATTCCTCACTGGAAGCCACTGGTAGCAGAGCGACCATTGCAAATTGCACTATTTGTGAATTCCTGTGGAACCAACCATTGATAAGGTCCTGCGCAGAGATGGAACAGGTTTTGATGTTGTCAATTGTAACTTGATCATTGATGAAGCTCTCCAGGCTAACACACTTTACTTTTACAACATGATTAAAATACAAACAAAATGAACAGCCATAACTAATTCTATTGAAATACTTAACAAGCTACTATTTAATTTAACCACTAATCCTCAACTGTTCTAACATAGACAGCATCCCATAAACACACCCTTGTCAAGACAGTTTAGCAAAAGTTACAGTTCTCACATGCTGCCTTTCTCCAGTGCAGCAGAACAAAATGCTGAAAGAAACAGCCTGCTTCTTTTTATTTCTAAGAGGAAGCCTCATGTCTAAGACTCTCACAGCAGAGAACTCAAGCTGTTAGCTCAACAGTAACAGAAACCTTCTCACTAACTGAAAATAAAACTGTAAAACCTTCTTGGGTCTGTCTGAGTCATAACCGCACCCACTCAATCTTTTTATCTCATTAAAGAAAATTCAGGGATAACTCAAAGCTGTGTACTGAATGCCTGTCTGAAGCAAGCACCCCAGTGCCATTGTAGCAACCCCACTCTGTAAGAGAAACAATACAGAACACCTCCCTTAAAGGCACAGTACTGTCACACCTGCCCCCCTTGCAAAAATGAATAATCAATATACAGAGATGGCACCATTTTCCAAGCATTTCGTCTCACCTATTAGTACTCTATATATGCATACATTGTACTAACTCAAATCATGTAAACATTCAGTAATATAGTCCATTTCAGTTAGTTTCTTCTGTCACTAAACACCTCTGTTTTCCATCATCAATGTTGTGACAATGCATTGGCCATACATTATCTCGTCCTGCCACGTGTAATTTTCAATTTGAATGGCTGTAACATAGAACAGTACAGTACCTTTGGCCATCGATGTTGTGCCATACTTTTCTCCTCCTCTAAGATCCGACTAACCTACATATCCTTCATTGTACTATCTTCCATGTGACTATCCAAAAGTTGCTTAAATATCCCTAATGTATCTGACTCTACCACCACTGCTGGCAGTGCATGCCACGCACCCACCACTATCTGTGTAAGGAACCTATCTCTGATATCTCCCCAAAACTTTCCTCCAATCACCTTAAAATTTGGCCCCTCATGTTAGCCATTTCCACCCTGGGAAATGTCTCTGGCCATCCACTCTATCTATGCCTCTCATCATCTTGTACACCTCTGTCAAGTCAGCTGTCATCCTTCTTTACTCCAAAGAGAAAGTCCCTAGCTCCCTCAACCTTTCTTCATGAGACATGTCTTTAAATCCAGTCAGCATCCTAGTAAATCTCCTCTGCACTCTCTCTAATGCTTCCACATCCTTCCTGTAATGAGGTGACCAGAACTGACCACAATATTCCAAGTGTGGTCTAACCTGGGCTCTGTAGGGCTGCAGCATAAACTAGCAGCTCTTAAACACAATCCCCTGCTAATGAAAGCCAACATACTAACGCCTTATTAACAACCGTATCAACTTGAGTGACAACTTTGTGTGATTTATGGATATGGACCCCAAGATCTCTCTGTTGGTCCACACTGCCAAGAATCCTGCCTTTAACCTGGTATTCTGCATTCAAATTTAACCTTCCAAAGTGAATGACTTCACATTTTTCTAGGTTGAACTCAATCTGCCACTTATCAGCCCAGTTCTGCATCCTGTCAATGTCCTGTTGCAACCTACAAAAGCCCTCCACACTATCTACCACTCCACCAACCTTCATGTCGTCAGCAAACTTACTAATCCACCCTTCAACTTCCTCATCCAAGTCATTTATAAAAGTCACGAAGAGCAGAGGAATACCACCGGTCATCAAGCTCCAGGCTGAATACTTTCCAACTACCACCACCCTCTGATCTTGATGGGCCAGCCAATTCGGTATCCAGGCAGTCAGACTTCTCTGTATCTCATACCTCCATACTTTCTGAATGAGCCTACCATGGGGAATCTTATCAAATGCCTTGCTAAAATTGATGTAGGTTTGTTCGCTGAGCTAGAAGATTTGTTTTCAGACATTTTGTCACCATACTAGGTAACATCATCAGTGAACCTCCAGATGAAGCACTGGTGGCATGGCCTGTTTTCTATTTGTTTTTCAAAAATCCTTACGCTTTTCAAAAATTTCAGCATATCCTCCTTCTTAACATCAACCTGTTCAAGCATATCAGCCTGTTTCACACTATCCTCACAAATTACAAGGTCCCTCTCACTCGTGAATATGGAAGCAAAGTATTCATTAAGGACCTCCCCTACCTCCTGCGACTCCAGGCGCAAGTTCCTTCCACTATCCCTGATCGGCCCTCCCCTCACTCTGGTCATCCTCTTAGAATACTTAGGGATTTCCTTAATTCTAACTGCTAGAGCTTTCTCATGCCCCTTTCTGCCTCTCCAAAGTCCATTCTTCAGTTCCTTGTAACCCTCTAGCGTCCTGTCTGATCCTTGCCTCCTCAGCCTTAAGTAAGCTTCCTTTTTCCTCTTGACTAGATGTTCCACATCGCTTGTCACCCAAGGTTCTTCCAACCTACCATTCCTTGCTTGTCTCAGTGGGACAAACCTATCCAGCACTATCAGCAAGTGCTTCCTGAACAATCTCCACATATCTGTCGTGCATTTCCCTGAGAACATCTGTTCCCAGTTTAGGCACGTCAGATCCTGCCTAATAGCATTGTAATCCCCCTCCCCCAATTGAGTACTTTTCCATACCATCTGCTCCTATCCTTCTCCATGAGTATAGTGTAGGTCAGGGAGTTGTGATCACTATTATGGAAATGCTCTCCCACCGAGAGATCTGTCACCTGACCTGGTTTGTTGCCAAGCACCAACTCCAGTATGCCCTCCCCTCTAGTCGACCTATCTACATATTGAGTCAAGAATCCTACTTAGACACACATGATAAAAACTGCTCCATCCAAACTATTTGAACTAGTAGGTTCCAATTAATATTAGGGAAGTTAAAGTTACCCATGACAACAACCCTGTTACTTCTGCACCTTTCCAAAATCTGCCTCCCAATCTGCTCCTCCATGTCTCTGTTGCTATTAGGGGGTCTGTAGAAAACTCCCAATAAAGTGACTGCTCCTTTCCTGTTTCTGGCTTCCACCCATACTGACTCTGTAGACAAACCCTCCTTGACGACCTCCCTTTCTGCAGCTGCGATACCATCCCTGATTAGCAATGCCACTCCCCCACCTCTTTTACACACCTGCCCCCCCCCCCCCCCCCCCCCCAAACTTTCCTTTTGGAACTTCTAAACCTCAAAACATCTAACAACCATTCCAGTGATATCCAAGTCTCCATAATGGCCACAGCATCATAATTCCAAGTACTGATCCATGCTCGAAGTTCATCATCCTTATTCCTGATACTACTTGCATTAAAATAGACACATTTTGACCCATCAAGCTGACTGCACCGTTGCCCTATAAAGTGCCTATCCCTCCTCACAGACACTCTGCATGCTGTATCTGGTTGTTCACTATCTACACCATCAGCTAATTTGTAGTTCTGGCTCCCAACCCCCTGCCAATCTAGTTTAAATCCTCCCAAAGAGTTCTAGTAAACCTCCCGCACAGGATATTGGTGCCCCTCCAATTTAGGTGCAAGCCGTCTTTCTTGTACAGGTACCACCTTCCCCATAAGGAATCCCAATGATTCACATATCTGAAGCCACCCCTCCTACACCAGCCCTACAGCTACATGTTCATCTGCACTCACTCTCTATTCCTAGTCTCACTAGCCCGTGGCACTGGCAGCAATCCTGAGATAACTGCTCTGCTTGTCCTGTCTTCTAGTTTCCAACCTAACTTGCTAAATTCTTTTTCAGATCCTTATCCCTTTCCCTACCTATGTCATTTGTATGGATGTATACCATGACTTCTGGCTGCTGACCCTCCTCATTAACAATCCTGTGGACTCGTTCTGAGACATCCCTGACTCTGGCACTTGGGAGACAACATACCATCTGGCAGTCTCATTCATGATCACAGAATCTCCTGTCTGTTTCTCTTACGATTGAATCTCCTATCACTCTCCCATTCTCCCACCTTCCTTTCTGAGCCTCAGAGCCAGAGACTGGCTGCTATGGCTTTCGAGGAGAAAGTGAGGACTGCAGATGCTGGAGATCAGAGCTGAAAATGTGTTGCTGGAAAAGCGCAGCAGGTCAGGCAGCATCCAAGGAACAGGAGAATCGACGTTTCGGGCATATGCCTGAAGAAGGGCTTATGCCCGAAACATTGATTCTCCTGTTCCTTGGATGCTGCCTGACCTGCTGCGCTTTTCCAGCAACACATTTTCTGCTATGGCTTTCCCCGGTAGTTCGTCCCTCCCAACAGTATCCAAAATGGCATACTTATTATTGAGGGGAATGTCCACAGGAGGTCCCTGCATTGTCTGCCTATTCCCTTTCCTTTTCCTAATGGTCACCCAGCTACCTTGATCCTGTACCTAAAGTGTGACTACCTCCCTATAACTCCATTCTATCACTCCCTCAGCCTCTTGAATTATCTGAAGTTCATCCAGCACCAGCTCCAGTTACCTAACATGGTTTTGGGGAGCAGGAGTTGGGTGCACTTCTCAATAAATTCGATCCGAATAGTCTGGTATTTCTATCCCTAAATTGTTCCAAAAATGTTAAGAGGGTTATGATCAGTATGAACAGTCGTCTCAGATTCATTACTAACAACAGAAGCTCAAGGTCTCTTTACAATGGTGGAATATTTCTTTTGGTGAGCATTCAATTTTCTGGAAAAATATCCATTGGGCCTCTTTACATTCTTGTTGTCTTATAAAAGCACAACACTGATACCCATATCACTTGCTTCAATAGCCATCTTGAATGGCTTTGCTTACTTGCGTGTGCTAACATTGGGGCGATGATCAATACAGCTTTCAAGCTGTCAAATGCCTCCTGATACTCATCTATCCACTGTTATCTGCACGTCTTCAACATATCTATCAGTGGAACAACCATGCTGCTAAATTTCGCTACAAAGTTTTGGTCAAACCTCTCAAGCCCAGGAATCACAGTACTTCCCTCTTTTGTTGATGGAATGGGCAACTCCCCAGTAATCTTTGGTTTCACATTCTGGGGAGTCTTCTGTCCTTGTCCAATGATATAGTCTAGGAATGTGACTTAGGCTTTTGCGAACTCACTCTTGGCTAGATATATCACCAAACTGCCTCCTGATATCGATTGAACAATTCCACTCAATGCTTCAAATGTTCCTTCTGTGTGTGACTGCCATCTGATTTTGGTACTGTCACTATGGGTGAGCTCCATTCACTTGCAACTCATGTCAATTACGTTGTCTCTGAGCATGTTTTCAATCTCTTTTTGAGCCTATGCCATGTTATAGGGTTAAGTCTATAAGGATGTTACTTATTTGGAACAGCATTTTCTATATCTACATCATGCGTAATTAGATTAGTATTTCCCAACTTATTCCCAATATATCTCCATATGATTGTAAAAACTTTTTCAGTTCATTTTGATTTTTCTCTGGAAACTAACTCAATAATTTATTTCTATTTCTGAGAACTTCCTCATTGTCCAATTTAATTTGAGGAATGTCCAATTCAGAATCATCTGGATTGAGCATATTCACATGACACACTCTGTGAGATTTCTTTTTATCTGGTGTTCTTACCAAGTCATTCACCTCACACAATTTCCTTTCAATTTGATAATGCCCAATAAACCTTGTTTTTAAAAGTTCACCTTTAACTGTAGTAATACTAACACATTATCCCCACTCATGAATCTACAAATATTTTTATCTCTTATCTGCTTCTTGTTTCATCACATACTGTGCTACTTTTAAATGCTGTCTAGTCAACAGTCAAATGCTGTCTGCTCTATTTAATTTCTTCCTAACATTTAACACATAGTCCAATAATGTAGTCTCTGAATCCTGATTCACCAATTTCTCCTTAACTAAGCGGTCCACTCATATCATGTTCAAAATTAATTCAAATAGACAGAATTTAGTAGATTCATTAGGTGCATCACTAATAGCAAAAAAGTAAAATTGAAATTCCTTTGATCCAATCTTCTGGATACTTTTGACTATAGGCTCTCAACAAAATTTTTAGAGTTTGATACCACCATTCTAAATGCTCCCTGCAATTCTGGATAGTACACAGTTGATTTAAATTGTTTTACTCATAAGCTATCCAAAACTTCCTGGAATAAGTTTGATGTAAAATTTGATCCTTGATCTGGTTATAGTTCTGTGGACAGTCATATCTAGTTAAAAAAAAATGAATAACAATTCTACAATCCTTTTAGCCATGATATTTTGTAATGGAATTGCCTCTGAAAATCTAGTAAACAAGTTCAATATAGTAAACAAATATTGAATCCCACTTTTTGTTTTTGGGAGGGGTCCCGTGCAATCAATTAAGATTCCGTAAAAAGCTCCTCAAATACTAGAATGGGTATTAAGGGTGCTAGTTTTCTCACTCGCTGCAGTTTTCATATATAATTAACACTTGGATACAGAACTGACTCAAAGGTATTAGATAGAGGGTGGTGGTAGAGGGTTGATTTTTCAGACTGGAGGCCTGTGACCAGCGGTGTGCCACAAGGATTTAAAAGGGACCCAAGGGGCAACTTTTTCACCCAGAGGGTGTTGCGTGTATGGAATGAGCTGCGAGAGGAAATTGTGAAGGCTAGTACAATTGCAACATTTAAAAGGCGCCTGGATGGGTATATGAGTTAGAAGGGTTTAGATGGAACTGGATCAGTTTAGGATATCTGGTCACATAGACGAGTTGGACTGAAGGGTCTGTTCTGTGTTATATAACTCTATGACTATTAAGCCATTGTGCAGATTGCAATAATACAATAAATGTCTGGTAATTTAGTTATATAATTTTTGCTGGTTTATCGAGAGTGCCAATTCATAAGGTGCTGGTTAAATCAAAGTTAATTATAATAAATAGGATTGGGGAAAGAGTATATACTGGTTCCACTGTAAAAAGTCCAATTGGAGAGTGACCTGTCTGCATTACAGATAGTTAAGGACTGATCTATGGATGGAGTTGATTTACATCTTATGAAATCTTATGATAGTTTAAGAGATGTATTTGGCATTTTTTCATTTCCTGAGACTTAGATCCAGAGTTAACTAAGTTAGCACAGATAGCTTACTCTGAAGCTGTGACTGAACAAGTTCCATAGCGTTATTAAAAATGGAGTTCTGATGAGGAAAGGCTCACCGGCCTGTAATTTCCTAGATTATTCCTATTGCCCTTCTAAAACAAAGGAACAACGTTAGCTTTTACCAATCCTCTAGGACCTCTCCTATGACTTAAGATGATACAAATATTTCGTACAAGGCCCCAACAATTTCCTCATCTGCTTCCCTCAACATTCTGGGATAAGTCCCATCAGATTCTGGGGACTTAATGCTTTTCAAAGTACCCATCATCACTTCCATTTTATATTGACATGCTCTAGAATATCGACATACCACTCCCGAAGTTCACCACCCACTATTTTCATCTCCTTTGTGAATATCAGTGCAAAGCATTATTTAAGGATCTCATCCACTTCCACTGGCTCCATGCAATAATTCTCTCCTTTGTTCTTGAGTGGACCTAATCTTCCCGTATCTACCCTCTTGCTTCTTATATATTATACAATGCCTTGAGATTTTCCTTAAATTTGGTTGCCAAAGTCATTTCATAGCCTCTTGTAGGGCCTGTCTTCAGTTTCCTAAATCTTACATATGATTTTTATTTTTTTGATGTGGAGGTGCCAGTGTTGAACTGGAGTGGACAAGGTCAGAAGTCACATAATATCAGATTATAGTCCAACAAGTTTATTTGAAATGACAAACATTTGGAATGCTGCTCTTTCATCAGGTGACGAGAAGCAACAGGCACATAACTTATAGGCAGAGAGATAAAAAGATCACACAAATGATGTGAGTGGAGTGTCGACAGGCTGAATAATAAGTCTCTGGAGGTGATCAAAAGTGTCAGACAGTGTGTGTAAAGTGTCAACAGCTGAATAGCAAGTGAAGGGATGACCTGTAATCTGATTAATTGAGGCAGAGAGATAATTACAAAATGTTAAAAATAAGGTGGTACAGGAAACAAACCAAATGGCTGGAATAACATGATGGGTATAAGAGTCACAAAGTAAGAAGTAATTCAAAACCAGACAAACTAATTAAGAAAGATCATAACATGTTATAAAGGTGATGGTGACAAAACAGGCCAGGAAGGAAGATTTTACAGATACAGAACAGTGTGGTGGGATTATATGTAACGTGACATGAACCCATGATCATGGTTGAGGCCATATTCATGGATATAGAACTTGACTATCAGTTTCTGTTTGGCGATTCTACATTGTGGTGTATCCCGAAGGCCGCCTTGGAGGACAGTTATCCGAAGATTGGAGGCTAAATGTCCTTAACTACTGAAGTGTTCCGCAACTGGGAGGGACCATTCCTGTCTGAAGATTGTTGTTTGGTGTCCATTCATCCATTATCGTATCGTCTGCATGGTTTCACCAATATACCATGCCTCAGAGCATCCTTGCCTGAAGCGTGTTAGGTAGACAACACTGACTGATTCACATGAGTATCTGCCATGTACGTGGTGGGTGGTGTTCCCCCGGGTGATAGTAGTTACAATGTTGATGATCTGGCATGTCTTTCAGAGGTTGCCATGGCAGGGTTGTGTGGTGTTGTGGTTGATGTTGTTCTGAAGGCTGGGTAGTTTGCTGCGAATGATGGTCTATTTAAGGTTTGGCAGTTGTTTGAAGGCAAGAATTGGAGGCGTAGGGATGATCTTGTGAGATGTTCATCATTATCGATGGCACGTTGAAGACTGCGAAGAACATGGCATAGTTTCTCCGCTCTGGGGAAGTACTGGATGACGAAGGGTACTCTATCAGTTATGTCCGGGGTCTGTCACCTGAAGAGGTAGCTGCAGCTTATCGCTGTGGCACATCGGAATTGGTGATAGATGAGTTAAGCATTGTATCCTGTTCTTATGAGGGCATCTTTCAGCACCTGTAGATATCCATTGCGTTCCACATCGTCTGAGCAGATCCTGTGTATATGCAGGGCTTGTCCATAGGAGATGGGTTCTTTAACGTTTCGGATGGAAGTTAGAGAAGTGCAGCATTGTGAGGTTATCCATGGGCTTGCGGTAGAGTGAGGTACTGAGATGTCCATCCTTGATGGCAATGTGTGTGTCCAAGAATAGCACTGATTCTGAAGAGTAGTAAGTCTGATGATGGGATGGGACTTGGTTGATATCGCTGTGTAGTTATTTCAGTGATACCTGACCATGAGTCAAAGGAAGAAAAGGTTGTTGATATATCTAGTGTATAGCATTGGTAGGAGGTCCTGTGCAGCAAAGAAGTCTTGCTCAAACTTGGGCATGAAAATGTTTGTGTTTTAGGGTGCAAAATTTGGTCTCCAGGGCTGTTCCCTGTGTCTGGATGAAAAGCTGGTTGTCAAAGGTAAAGATGTTGTGGTTTAGGATGAAGCAGATGAGTTGTAGGATGGCACTTGGAAATTGGTAGTTATTGGTGTTGAGTACTGAGGCTGTTGCAGCAATGGCATCGTTGTGGGGATGCTCGTGTAGAGTGCCAAAACGTCCAATGTGATGAGGAACTACCTCTGACACTTGTCCTATATCTATCATCCCTCAATTTAAAGCTATGTTCCCTCGTGCTAGCCATCACTATCCGAGGAAAAAGGCTCTCACTATACACCCTATCTAAACCTCTGATTATCTTGTATGTCTCAATTAAGTCACTTCTCAACCTTCTCTCTAACGAAAACATCCTAGTAAATCTCCTCTGAACCCTCTACAAAACTTCCACATCTTTCCTATAATGCGGTGATCAGAACTGTACGTAATACTTCAAGTGCGGCCGCACCAGATTTTTATACGACTGCAGCATGACCTTGTGACTCCAAAACTCAATCCCTCTACCAATAAAAGCTAACACACCGCATGCCTTGTTAACAAACCTATCAACCTGGGTGGCAACTTTCAGGGATTTATGTACATGTACACCGAGATCTCTCTGCTCACCTACACTACCAAGAATCTTACTATTAGCCCAGTACTCTTTATTCCTGTTGCTCCTTCCAAAGTGAATCACCTCATACCTTTCCGCATTAAACTCTATTTTCCATCTCTCAGCCCAGCTCTGCAGCTTATCTATGTCCCTGTATAATCTGCAACATCCTTCAACACTATCCACAACTCTGCAATTTATGAAGCCATCCTTCTACGCCCTCATCCAGGTCATTTATAAAAATGGCAAACAACAGTGGCCCCAAAACAGATCCTTGCGGCACATCACTAGTATCTGAACTCTAAAGATGAACATTTCCCATCAACCACCATTCTCTGACTTGGTTATTGGACTCGAAGCCAGCGAGTGATTGGTGTTGGTGTCTTTTTGTTCTGGGTGTTGAATTTGGTTGATTTAAACAGTGCTTGGAATAACAATGGCACTTTCAGTCACCAAGACTTTTCTCTGGGTGCAAGAAGTGACCTTGGGAGGTTTTGGGTAATGAAGGCCAAGTTGCTGGAATGAGCCAACAAGCTGAAGTTGGAGATGCCACCTCCCATGAGGAAAGGAGATATAATTACAGCAATAGCTCAGCATTTAAATTTGGTGGAAATGCCAACAAAATCTTTAGAGATGGCTACACTTCAATTGAAAATGAAGCAGCTTGAGTTAGAGGCAAAATATGAGGAATTACGATTAAAAGCAGAAGAGAGAGAAAAGGAGAGAGAGGAAAGGAAGAAAGAGAAAAATTGGCACTTGCATAGGAAAGTCAGCTTAAAGGGATGGAGATGAAAGCTGAAGGTAAGCTTAGTGAGAAGGGAGTGAGGATGAGCAAGCCCATAATAGCCAAAGGCCTGGTGAGAAACTATTTAAATATATTCAAGTATTGCCTAAGTTTGATGAGAAGGATGTGGAAGCCATTTTCATCTCATTTGAAAAGGTAGCTAAACAAATGCGGTTGCCAGTGACCATGTGGGTTTTGTTGATCCAAACAAAACTTGTAGGTAGAGCTAGTGAGGTATTCGCATCACTATCAGAGGAGGTACCTGGGGCGTATGAGGAGGTGAAGAACGGCCATCTTAAGTGCATATGAGCCTGTGCCAGAAGACTACAGACAATGTTTTAAGAATCTAATGAGGGACCTTGTTCAAACATATATTGAGTTTGAAAGGATCAAACAAAGTAATTTTGATTGGTGAATAAGGCATTAAAAATAAGCAAACCTATGACACTCTTAGATAATTATTTTGGAAGAGTTCAAAAATTTACTTCCTGAAGTAGAGAGAACTCATGTGGAAGAGCAGAGAGCTAAAACTGCAAGATTTGCAGCTGAAATGGCTGATGATTATGAGTTGGTCCATAAATCAATTTCAATCCATGGGGGATAGAAACTGGTGGTAAGAGAAATCCTTGTGTGGAAAGGGAAAGGTAGATCTCAGTGAAGATCATAAGGATAACTCATCACAGGGTGAAAAGGAAACCCTTGTAGGTGGGAGAGAAGTTAAAAATCTCCAGTGTTTTCATTGCAATAAAGTAAAGCACCTGAAATCACAATGTTGGTAGGTTATAGAAAGCAATGGGAAGCCACAGGTAGGAAAACAGGATAAGCCAGTGAATTTTGCTGGAGTGGTAATAGAAAGCACAGTGAAGGCTAGAAAGCTGCACCAGAATGTACAAGCTGGTCGGAGGTTGGTTAAGGAGGAAGTGCCAGATCTTCTTAAAACATATACCTGCAAAGGTAAAGTTTATTTGCATAGGCCAGAAGCAACAGGTAAACAGGTTACAACATAAAGATCCTCTCAACTGTGGTGTTGAAAGATGAGGAGATATGTACCTCT
Organism: Chiloscyllium plagiosum; assembly: GCF_037043375.1. Taxonomy (NCBI): domain Eukaryota; kingdom Metazoa; phylum Chordata; class Chondrichthyes; order Orectolobiformes; family Hemiscylliidae; genus Chiloscyllium; species Chiloscyllium plagiosum. The sequence continues at coordinate 131,948 of NW_028270168.1, read as the reverse complement.
GAAAGACTATTTCCAGAAAAAATGCGAGTAATGGGGCATTCACGGTGAGACAAGAAGCGTTCAGTTGTGCAAAGTGAGGTTAGAGTGTCCAGTGGAGAGTGAAGAGTGGTAGGAGTACTGGACAAATTCTCAGCTCCAGGAATAAAGTTTGTCCTTGCTAATGATATAGCTGATTCGCCGATAGGAGTGCTGCCCACTTTGGTTGAAAAGCCATTGGAAACTCAGGCAACTGAACTATTGCAAGACACATAACCAGGGATTTTTGCTGACTGGTAACAAAATCACAAAGTTACCAGTTGAAACAGGAGAGATGAAAGACTACAGGTAAAAAAGTTGAAGTGGAATAAGCAGAGACTCTGTTTGATCAAACGGTTGAGACAAGCCAGCAGCAGATAGATGACCCAGCAGAACACCTTTGGCTCAGATAAGTTAATTGCGTAACAGCAGAAAGATGAAAATTTAAAGCAATTGTATCAAAATGCATACACAGAAAAGGAATCTGAATGTATCCCTAAACGTTATTATCTTAAAAATTATGTCTTAATGAGGAAATGGAGACCATCGCATGTTTAGGCAGATGAGAAATGGGCAGACGTTCATCAAGTCGTATTGCAAGCAGGTTGTAGAAAGGAGGTTTTGCAGGTATTGAACAAGCTACCACTAGAGGGTTATTTAGAAATGAGAAAAACACAAGCTAAAATACAAAAAACATTTTTACTTGCCTGGACTGCACAAGGATGTAATTGAATTTTGCCATACGTGTCATAAATGTCAGATAATTGGAAAACCACAGGCAGTAATAAAACCCACTCCTTTAATACCTATTCCAGCATTTGAGGAACCTTTTACAAGTGTCTTAATGTGTAGGACCCCTACTTCAAATTAAAAAGTGGGAATCAGTATTTGGTTAACAATAATGGATATGTCGACTAGATTTCCAGAGGCCGTTCCATTATGCAATATCACTGCTAAAAGGATCATAGAGGAATTAGTCAATTTTTTCACTAGATACGGACTACCCACAGAGATACAATCATATCAAGGGTCAAACTTTACATCAAAATTATTCAAGGAAATTATGGACAGCTTAGGAATAAAACAATTCAAATTTACTGCGTACCATTCAGAGTCTCAGGAAGCGTTAGAAAGGTGGCATCATACATTAGACACCATATTGAGGGATAAGGGAATTCTGTTTGTACTTTTTGCAATCAGAGAGGCATCAAATGAATCAACCAAATTCCTTCCATTTGAATTAGTGTTTGGGCATGAAGTGAGGGGACTGCTAAAATCGATTAAGGAGAAAATGGTAAGTCAGAATTCAGAGACCACATATTTGGACTATGTGTCAATTTTTCAGGAACGACTAAATAGAGCGGGGAGTTGGCGAGACACCGTTTAAAGTATCACAGCATGCAATGAAACAGGAAGCAGACAAGAAATCAAAAACTAATAATTTTGCAGTTGGAGATAAGGTGCTAGTGTTACTTCCAGTGATAGGCGAACCTTTAAAAACAAGGTTTTGTGGACCATATGAAGTCGAAAGGAAATTGAGTGAGGTGAACTATTTGATAAGGACTTCAGACAGAAATAAATCTCACAGAATGTGTCATGTGAATATGCTCAAAAGGTATTTTGACAGGGAAGGAAAGCCAAAGAAGACTGTGTTATTGGTTACAACACAGAGGGAAGAACCAAGTTCAGAGGTTTCTGAATTGGATATTCCTCAAATTAAATTGGACAATGAGGAAGTTGTCAAGAATTGGGCTAAATTATTGAGTTACCTTCCAGAGGAAAATCAAAAAGACCTGAAAGTGTTATTACTCTCACATGGGAGATGTGGAAATAAGCTGGGAAATACTAACCTACATATGCATGATGCAGATATAGAAGATACTATTCCGATTAAGCAATATCCTTAATGGCATAACCCTCTAAAGTTAGCACAGGTTCAAAAGGAAATTGAACACATGCTCCAAGATGACATAATCAAAGTGAGTTACAGTGACTGGAGCTCACCCATGGTATTGGTGCCAAAACCAGATGGTACCCAATTGTTATGTGTGGACTATTGCAAAGTCAATGCTGTTACAAAGACTGATACATAGTCGATTCCGCGTTTGGAAGACTGTGTTGAGAAGGTGGGCAGCAACTTATATTTCTAAGTTGGACTTGCTCTGAGGATACTGGCAGGTACCTTTGTCAGAAAGAGTGAAGGCAACTTCAGCTTTCGTAACACCGAATGGACTGTTCAGTTTAAAGTCATGCTGTTTGGTATGAAAAATGTGCTAGCTACATTTCAGATGACTTGGTGATTTTTAGTCATACATGGAAGGAACATTTGCAACATTTATCAGACTTGTTCGATCAACTTCGGAAGGCAAGCTTGGTGATAAACCTAGCTAAAAATGAATTTGCCAAAGCCCAAGTCACCTTCCTGGGCCATGTTATTGAAAGTGGAAAAACAGCCCCACAGGATGCAAAAACAAAGGTAATTGGGGAATTTCCCATACGATCAATAAAACAAACAGTACCACAATTCCTGCTCCACTCACTTAATTGTTAAAGAAAGGCAAGAGGTTTCAGTGGGCAACGGACTATCAGAAGGCATTTGACAGCCTGAAAGCTGTATTAATCACTGCCCAGTGTTAGCCACACCTAATTATGCAAAGCCATTCAAGGTGGCTATCGATGCAAGTGATGTGGGTGTTGGTGCTGTGCTCTTGCAAGAAGACAATGAAAAAATAGGAAGACCTATTGAGTATTTCTCCAGAAAGTTGACCATTTATCAGCAAAAATATTCGACGGCTGAGAAGGAGACTTTGAGCTTGGTGTTAGCATTACATTTCAATGTTTATGTTACAAGTCACATATCTGAGACAATCATATACACTGAGACTACAATATAATCCATTGAAGTTTGTGGAGAAATTTGAGAACAAAACTTCCAGAATGTTTAAATGGAGCTTGTTGCTACAGCCATTCAATTTGAAAATTGTACATGTGGCAGGACAAGAAAATGTGATTGTCGAAGCATTGTCGAGGTTTGAATGAGAAATGGAGGCGTTCGGTAGTATGAGTGAAACAGACTGAAACAAAATGTAGTAGTGCATGTTTGCAAGATTATATTCAATGTAAAGTATATGTGTGTTGTAGTTTACTAACAATTTAAGATTAATGTGTTTTAAAATGAAGCCATCATTGGATATTGATGGTTCTTTTTTTCTAAGGATGGGACGTGTGATGATGCTGCTCCTTTAACAAGATTATGTTGTCCTTAGTTTTTTTTCAGAAAGGTCGGAAAAAACACAGACTCTGAAAGGTCTGGGTTTGGATGTATTTTAGGGACAATATGAATATAGCTAACAGATATTGCCTCAAGCAAAAGACTTTCAAGTTTAAAAAAACTTCTACAATGAAAGGGAAATGACTAATTCTCCCAGCTCAGTTTTTCTCTGGTTTGATTTGGTTTTTGGCAGTCTGGTTATTCACTGAAAGCAGTCAGGCAGGTTTTGAGGCTGAACACAAAGAAGCAGGTCCATGCTGGTACTCTCTCTCTCTGATTTCTCTCCTGTAAGAACCTGTGTTTAATTTTTCCTTTTTTTGCCAAGGGGTGTTTATGGGTTTGTTGCAAGTATTCCGAGCAGCATCATTAAGTTGGGATAATCTGTTGGGTTTTTGGATTGTTTAAGTTATCCTGTGTTCTGTTCTCTTTTGTTTGTGTTTCATTTGATAATCTTGTAAATAAATTCTGTTTTGTTTAAAACTAAGTGGGTTGACCAGCTGCATCACTCCTGGAATAACCGCATTAACACCTGCTTAAAATAATTAGCAAAGTTAAGGTCTGGACCACTTTCCTGAAATATTTTGTGAGGGCCTGGCCTGGTCCATAACAGTAACCGGTTTCTCCAGTTTCCTGTTCTTGGTGTGCATGGAGGTGGCGTTTTCTGTTGCCTCATCTTCTTGGCAGTTTCTTGTAGTTGGTCACTGTATTCTGAGCACAAGCTGAGAATATGAACTCTATCTTGATTTTAAGGTTGTGGCATCTGCTGTAGAGCTGGTGTACAAGATGATTGAGGAGTGTGTGAGAGGTGCAATAGCAGAGGTTTTCAGCATAGTATATGCTGTAGGTCAACTTGAGTGGGATGATGATCTGTAGTCCTTTCGGGATTTTCTGTGCTTTCTTGCATCTCTGCAGAAAGTTGATGGATGTGTCAATATGCATGATTTTCTTGGAGATTCTCTAAACTTTGAGCCTGGGGTTTGTGTCAATGGTAGCCATGATGTGGTGGTCCTGATGTTGGACTGAGGTGGACAAGGTCTGAAGTCACATGACACCAGATTATAGTCTCTTCACACCACCTAACAAAGGGACCAGTTCTCTGAAAGCTTGTGATTTCAAATAAACCTGTTGGACTATAACCTGGTATCGTGTGACCTTTTATTTGACTTAGCTCTCAATTTCTCTTGTCATCCAAGATTCCACAATCTTGCCCTCCTTATCCTTTATTTTCACAGGAACTTGCTGGTCCTGAATACTAATCAACTGGCCTTTAGAAGATTTCCACATGTCAGGTGTGGATTTACCCTCAAGCAGCTGTTCCCAATCTATACTCCCCAGTTCTTGCCTAATGTTGTGGTAGTTAGCCTTCCCTCCCCAATTTAATATTTTCACCCAGAGACTACTTTGTCATTATCGATAAATAACTTAAAACTTACAGAATTATGGTCACTGTTCCTGAAATGCTGTCCCACTGAAACTTTGATCATCTGGTTAGACTCATTCCCCAATACCAGATCTAACATGGCCACTTGTCTATTTGGACTATTTCATATTGTTTCATAAAACTGACTTATACGCATCTAACAAATGCCCCTCAATCCAAGACCCTGGCATTAAATGAGTCCCAATATACAGTTAACATTACCCAACACAGAGTATAAAGGCAGTAGGAGTATCCTTAATAGGGAAATCAGGAGGGCAAAAAGGGGACATGAGATAGCTTTGGCAAATAGAGTTAAGGAGAATCCAAAGGGTTTTCACAAATACGTTAAGGACAAAAGGGTAACTAGGGAGAGAATAGGGCCCTCAAAGATCAGCAAGGCAGCCTTTGTGTGGAGCCCAGAAAATGGGGGAGATACTAAATGAGTATTTTGCATCAGCATTTACTGTGGAAAAGGATATGAAAGATATAGAATGATGGGAAAAAGATAGTGGCACCTTGCAAAATGTCCAGATTACAGAAGAGGAAGTGCTGGATGTTCTGAAACACATAAAGGTGGATAAATACCCAGGACCTAATCAGGTGTACTCTAGACCTCTGTGGGAAGCTAGAGAAGTGATTGCTGGGCCTCTTGCTGAGATATTTGTATCATCGATAGTCACAGGTGAGGTGCTGGAAGACTGGAGGTTGGCTAACGTGTGGTGCCACTGTGTAAGAAGGGTGGTAAGGACAAGCCAGGGAAGTAAAGACCAGTGAGCCTGATGTCGGTGGTGGCCAAGTTGTTGGAGGGAATCCTGAGGGACAGGATGTACAAGTATTTGGAAAGGCAAGGACTGATTCGGGATAGTCAACACGGCTTTGTGCTTGGGAAATCATGTCTCACAAACTTGATTGAGTTTTTTGAAGTAACAAAGAAGATTGATGAGGGCAGAGCGGTAGATGTGATCTATATGGACTTCAGTAAGGTGTTCAACAAGGTTCCCCATGGGAGACTGATTAGCAAGGTTAGGTCTCACAGAATACAGGGAGAACTAGCCATTTGGATACAGAACTGGCTCAAAGATAGAAGACAGAGGGTGGTGGTGGTGGAGGGTTGTATTTCATACTGGAGGCCTGTGACCAGTGGAGTGCCACAAGGATCGGTGCTGGGTCCACTATTTTTTGTCATTTACATAAATGATTTGGATGCGATCATAAGAGGTACAGTTAGTAAGTTTGCAGAAGACACCAAAATTGAAGGTGTAGTGGACAGGAAAGAGGATTACCTCAGACTACAACAGGATCTTGACCAGATGGGCCAAAATGGGCTGAGAAGTGGCAGATGGAGTTTAATTCAGATAAATGCGAGGTGCTGCATTTTGGGAAAGCAAATCTTAGCAGGACTTATACACTTAATGGTAAGGTCCTAGGGTGTGTTGCTGAACAAAGAGACCTTGGAGTGCAGGTTCATAGCTCCTTGAAAGTGGAGTCGCAGGTAGATAGGATAGTGAAGAAGGCGTTTGGTATGCTTTCTTTTATTGGTCAGAGTATTGAGTACAGGAGTTGGGAGGTCATGTTGCGGCTGTACAGGACATTGGTTAGGCCACTGTTGGAATATTGTGTGCATTTCTGGTCTCCTTCCTATTGGAAAGATGTTGTGAAACTTGAAAGGGTTCAGAAAAGATTTACAAGGATGTTGCCAGGGTTGGAGGATTTGAGCTATAGGGAGAGGCTGAACAGGCTAGTGCTGTTTTCCCTGGAGCGTCGGAGGTTGAGGGGTGACCTTATAGAGGTTTACAAAATCATGAGGGGCATGGATAGGATAAATAGACAAAGTCTTTTCCCTGGGGTCGGGGAGTCCAGAACCAGAGGTCATAGGTTTAGGGTGAGAGGGGAAAGATATAAAAGAGACCTAAGGAGCAAAGTTTTCACACAGAGGGTGGTATGTGTATGGAATGAGCTGCCAGAGGAAGTGGTGGAGACTGGTTCAATTGCAACATTTAAAAGGCATTTGCATGGGTGTATGAATAGGAAGGGTTTGGAGGGATGTGGGCCGGGTGCTGGTAGGTGGGACTAGATTGGGTTGAAATATCTGGTCAGCATGGACGGGTTAGACCAAAGGGTCTGTTTCCATGCTGTACATCTCTATGACTCTATGACACATCAACCCTGTTGTTTGTCCATAATCCGTCCACGTGTTGGAGGCCTGTAGTACAATCTCATCAAAGTGATTACATTCCTATTCCTGAGCTCTACCCATATGGCCTTGCTTGATGAGCCCTTCCATAAAATATGCTTTTTTATTCTTTCTCTCAAAATGGACAAATTTATCATTTTTCCAACGTTGTACTCCATTTGCTATTTATTTGCCCATTCGCTAAACTATCTAACTTATCAGTGAACTGAAGTAGGGACACTGGATCCGAAATGTTAACTCTGCTTTCTCTCCACAGCTGCCTGACCTTTTCCAGCAATTTCTGATTTTATTTATTTTTTCCAGCATCTGCAGTTCTTTGTTTTATTTTCACTAACCTATCTACAACCCGTTATGGAATGCTAAGGTTGACAAGGGCACAAAATGTACTCTGAGTGGTGGATATAAATATCCATCAAAAGTGGCTTAGGAGCAGCACTACTGATCGAGCTGGTCGAGTCCTAAAGGACGTAGCTGCTAGACTGGGTCTGTGGCTGGTGGTGAAGGAATCAACAGGAGGGAAAAACATACTTGACCTTATTCTTACAAATCTGCCGCTACAGAATATCTGGCCATGATAGTATTGGTGAGAATGACTACCCAAAGTCTTTGTGGAGATGAAGGGCAAAAGAGATACAAAAGTGGACATTGTGCCTCTGGAAAATGACACTAGAGAGATAGTAGTGGGGAACAAGGAAATGGCTGAGGAAATTAATAATTATTTTTGTGTCAGTCTTCACAGTGGAAGACACGAGTAATATCCCAAAAATTCAAAAGAGTGAGGGGACAGAGCTGAGTATGGTGGCCATCACCAAGGAATGGCCTGAAGGTGGATAAATCACCTCGACAGATGGACTGTAGAGGTGTAAGTGAAATAGCTAAAGAGATAGTGGAGGCATTAGTGGTGATCTTTCAGGAATTGCTAGAATCAGAGAGGGTCCCAGAGGACTGGAAAATCATGATCGTGACACCCCTATTTAAAAAGGGGTAAGTAATGGGGCTCAAGCCTCTGGCATGGAGCCTGTTCCCGTTGCTCAGAAGGGAAGGGTGGAGAAGAGCAGAGCAATAGTAATTGGGGACTCGATAGTTCGGGGCACAGATAGGCGGTTTTGTGGGGGCGAGAGAGACTCACGTTTGGTATGTTGCCTCCCAGGTGCAAGGGTACGTGATGTCTCTGATCGTGTTTTCCGGGTCCTTAAGGGGGAGGGGGAGCAGCCCGAAGTCGTGGTCCACATTGGTACCAATGACATAGGTAGGAGGAGGGCTGAGGATGTTAGGCAGGCTTTCAGGGAGCTCGGTTGGAAGCTCAGAGTTAGAATGAACAGAGTTGTTGTCTCTGGTTTGTTACCCGTGCCACGTGATAGAGAGTCAAGGAACAGGGAGAGGGAACAGTTAAATGCATGGCTTCAGGGATGGTGCAGGAGGGAGGGATTCCGGTATTTGGATAACTGGGGTTCTTTCTGGGGAAGGTGGGACCTCTATAAACAGGATGGTCTACACCTGAACCTGAGGGGCACCAGTATCCTTGGCGGGAGTTTGCTAGTGCTCTTGGGGGGGGGTTTAAACTAACTCTGCAGGGGCATGGGAACCTAGGCTGTAGCTTTAGGGTGCAGGACCTGGAGTGTAGGGAGGTTAGGAACATGGCATCAATCTCAAAGGAGGGTGCCTGTAAACAAGAAAATGGCTTGAAGTGTGTATACTTCAATGCAAGAAGTATACGAAATAAGGTAGGTGAACTTGCAGCGTGGGTTGGTACCTGGGACTTCGATGTTGAGGCTATTACGGAGACATGGGTAGATCAGGGACAGGATTGGCTGTTGCAGGTTCCAGGGTTTAAATGTTTTAGTAGGGTCAGAGGTGGAGGTAAAAGAGGGGTAGGTGTGGCATTGCTTGTCAAAGATTGTATTACAGCGGTGGAAAGGACGATGGATGAAGACTCGCCATCTGAGGTAGTTTGGGCTGAGGTTAGGAATAGGAAAGGTGAGGTCACCCTGTTAGGAGTTTTTTACAGGCCTCCTAATAGTCCTAGAAACGTAGAAGAAAGGATTGCGAGGATGATTCAGGAGAAGAGTGAAAGTAATAAGGTGGTTGTTATGGGGGACTTTAACTTTCCTGATATTGATTGGGAAAGCTATAGCTCTAGTTCGTTAGATGGGTCGGTGTTTGTCCAATGTGTGCAGGAGGGTTCCCTGACACAATATGTAGATAGGCCAACAAGAGGTGAGGCCATACTGGATTTGGTTCTGGGTAACGAACCAGGCCAGGTGTTAGAATTAGAGGTAGGTGAGCACTTTGGGGACAGTGACCACAATTCGGTGACATTTACTCTAGTGATGGAGAGGGATAAGTGTGCACTGCAGGGCAAGAGTTATAGCTGGGGGCAGGGAAATTATGATGCGGTGAAGCATGACTTAGGATGCGTGGCTTGGAAAAGTAAGCTTCAAGGCAAGGGCGTAATTGATATGTGGAGCTTGTTCAAGGAGCAATTATTGAGTGTCCTTGATAAGTATGTACCTGTCAGGCAGGGAGGAAAGGGTCATGTGAGGGAGCCGTGGTTTAATAAGGAATTGGAATCCCTTGTTAAATGGAAGAGGGCGGCCTATGTAAAGATGAGGTGTGAAGGTTCAATTGGGGCGATTGAGAGTTATAAGGTAGCCAGGAAGGACCTGAAGAGAGAGCTAAGAGCAGCAAGGAGGGGACATGAAAGGTCCTTAGTTGGTAGGACTAGGGAAAACCCTAAGGCTTTCTATAGGTATGTCAGGAATAAAAGAATGACTAGGGTAGGAATAGGTCCAGTCAAGGATAGTAGTGGGAAGTTGCGTGTGAAGAGATTGGGGAGACACTGAATGAATACTTTTCGTCAGTATTGACTCAGGAACAGGACATTGTTGCCGATGTGAATACTGAGTCACAAATAAGTAGAATGAATGGCTTTGAGGTATGTAGGGATGAGGTGTTGGAAATTCTGGAAAGGGTGAAAATAGACTAGTCCCCTGGGCCTGATGGCATTTATCCTAGGATTCTCTGGGAAGCAAGGGAGGAGATTGCAGAGCCATTGGCCTTGATTTTTATGTCCTCGTTGTCTACAGGAGTAGTGCCAGAAGATTGGAGGATAGCAAATGTGGTTCCCTTGTTCAAGAAGGGGAGTAGGGATAACCCTTGTAACTATAGGCCGGTGAGTCTCACTTCTGTTGTGGGCAAAGTCTTAGAGAGAATTGTAAGGGGTAGGATTTATGAACATCTGGATAGGAATAATGTGATCAAGGATAGTCAGCATGGTTTTGTGAAGGGCAGGTCGTGCCTCACAAACCTTATTGAATTCTTTGAGAAGGTGACTAAGGAGGTGGACGAGGGGAAAGCAGTAGATGTGGTGTATATGGATTTTAGTAAGGCGTTTGATAAGGTTCCCCATGGTAGGCTACTTCAAAAAATACGGAGGTATGGCATTGAGGGTGAGTTGGATGTTTGGATTAGGAATTGGCTGGCTGGAAGAAGACAGAAGGTAGTAGTTGATGGTAAAGGTTCATCTTGGAGTGCCGTTACTAGCGGTGTTCCGCAAGAATCTGTTTTGGGACCATTGCTGTTTGTCATTTTTATAAATGACCTGGAGGAGGGGCTAGAAGGTTGGGTGAGCAAGTTTGCGGATGATACGAAAGTCGGAGGAGTTGTTGACAGTGAGGAAGGATGTAGCAGGTTACAGCGGGATATAGATAAGCTGCAGAACTGGGCAGAAAGGTGGCAAATGGAGTTCAATGTAGCTAAGTGTGAGGTGATTCACTTTGGTAAGAGTAACAAAAAGATGGGGTACTGGGCTAATGGTCAGATACTTGGTAGTGTGGATGAGCAGAGGGATCTTGGTGTCCATGTACACAGATCTTTGAAAGTTGCCACCCAGGTAAATAGTGCGGTGAAGAAGGCATATGGCATACTGGCTTTTATTGGTAGAGGAATTGAGTTCCGGAGTCCTGAGGTCATGTTGCAGTTGTATAAGACTCTGGTGCAGCCGCATCTGGAGTATTGTGTGCAGTTTTGGTCGCCATACTATAGGAAGCATGTGGAGGCACTGCAACGGGTGCAGAGGAGGTTTACCAGGATGTTGCCTGGTATGGTAGGCAGATCATATGAGGAAAGGCTGAGGCACTTGGGGTTGTTTTCATTGGAGAAAAGAAGGTTTAGGGGTGACTTGATAGAGGTGTACAAGATGATTAGGGGTTTAGATAGGGTTGACCGTGAGAACCTTTTTCCACCTATGGAGTCAGTTATTACGAGGGGGCATAGCTTTAAATTAAGGGGTAGTAGGTATAGGACAGATGTTAGGGGTAGGTTCTTTACTCAACGAGTCGTGAATTCATGGAATGCCCTGCCAGTAGCAGTGGTGGACTCTCCCTCTTTATGGGCATTTAAGTGGGCATTGGATAGGCATATGGAGGATTGTGGGCTGGTGTAGGTTAGGTGGGCTTGGATCGGCGCAACATCGAGAGCCAAAGGGCCTGTACTGCGCTGTATTCTTCTATGTTCTATGTTTTATGAGGCACAAGATGGAAAATTACAGACCAATTAGCTTAACCTCGGTCGTGGGTAAGATCCTTGAATCCATTGTGAAGAATGAGATGTCTGAATACTTGGAAGTGTATGGTAAAATAGGGAAAAGTCAGCATGGTTTCATTAATGGGAGGTGATGCCTGACAAATCTGCTAGAATTGTTTGATGGAAGTAATGAGCAGGTTAGACCAAGGAGAGCCAATGGATGTTATCTACCTGGACTCCAAGAAGACCTTTGACAATGTGCTGCACAGGAGGCTACTAAGTAAGATAAGGGCCCATGGTATCAGAGGCAAGATGCTAGCTTGGATAGAAGCCTGGCTGTCTGACAGAAAGTAGGGAGTGGAGATAAAAGGGTCTTTCTCAGGATGGCAGCTGGTGAGTGATAAGTGGTATTCTGCAAGGCTCAGTGTTGGGACCAAAATTTTCACTTTATATATTAACAATCTAGATGAAGGAACTGAGGGCAGTCTGGCTAAGTTTGCAGATGATACAAAGATAGGTAGAGGGGCAGGTAACATTGAGGAGGCAGGAAGGCTGCAGAATGGGCAAAGAAGTAGCAGATGGAGTACAATGTGGGGAAGTGTGAGGTCATGCACTTTGGTAGAAAGAATAGAGGCATGGACTATTTTCTAAATGGGTAGAAAATTCAGAAGCCTGAAGTGTAAAGAGACTTAGGAGTTCTAGTCCAGGATTCTCTCAAAGTAAACTTGCAGGTTGAGTCAGGAGTTAGGAAGGCAAATGCAATGATGGCATTTATTTTGAGAGGAGTTGAATATAAAAGCAGGGATGTACTTCTCAAACTCTATACGGCTCTGGTCAGACCACATTTGGAGTATCCTGTGCAGTTTTGAGTTCCATATCTCAGGAATGATGTACTGGTCCTGGAGCCTGTTCAGAGGACGTTCACGAGAATAGTCCCAGGAATGAAAAGCTTAACATTTGAGGAAGGTTTGAGGACTCTGGGTTTATACTTGATGGAGTTTAGAAGGGTGAGGGGTGTGGGGAGGGGATCTCATTGAAACACACAGAATACTGAATGGCCTGGACAGAGTAGATGTTTGGAAAATGTTTCTATTAATAGGAGAGACTAGGGACCCAAGGGCAAAGCTTTAGAGTAGAACATAGAACATAGAAAAGTACAGCACAGAACAGGCCCTTCAGTCCACAATGTTGTGCCGAGGATTAATCCTAATATAAAATAAAATAACTTAATCTACACACCCCTCAATTCACTGCGATCCATGTGCATGTCCAGCAGTCGCTTAAATGTCCTTAATGACTCTGCTTCCACCACCACCACTGGCAACGCATTCCATAAATTCACAACTCTCTGCATCAAGAACCTTCCTCTGGTGTCCTCTCCATACCTTTCTCCTAATATCTTAAAACTATGACCTCTCGTGCCAGACAATCCTGCCCTTTGGAAAAGTCTCTGGCTATTGACTCTATCCATTCCTCTCATAATCTTAAAAGCACACAACACCAGGTTATAGTCCAACAGTTTTAGTTGGAAGCACTAGCTTTCACAACCACCTGATGAAGGAGCAGCGCTCTGAAAACTAGTGCTTCCAATTAAACCTGTTGGGCTATAATCTGGTGTTGTGTGATTTTTAACTTTGTACACTCCAGTCCAACACCGGCATCTCCAAATGAATTCATAATCTTGTATACCTCGATCAGGTCACCTCTCTTCCTCCTTCTCTATAAAGAGAAAAGTCCGAGCTTAGTCAACCTCTCTTCATAAGGCAAGCCCTCCAGTTCAGGCAGCATCCTGGTAAACCTTCTTTGCACCCTCTCCAAAGCCTCTGTATCTTTCCTATAGTAGGATGACCAGAACTGGACACATTATTCCAAGTGAGGTCTCACCAGGGACTTTTAGAGCTGTAGCAAAACCTCGTGGCTCTTAAACGCGATTCCCCCTGTTAATGAAAGCCAAAACACCATATGCTTTCTTAACAACCCTATCCACTTGGGTGGCACCTTTGGGTAATCTATGTGGTTGAACACCTGGACCTCCACACTGCCAAGAATCCTGTCTTTAATCCTATATTTAGCATTCGAGTTCAATCTTCCAAAATGCATCACTTCGCATTTATCCAGATTGAACTCCATCTGCCATTTCTCAGCCCCGCTCTGCATCCTGTCTATGTCACGCTGCAGCCTGCAATAGCCCTGATATTATTAACGGCACCTCCAAACTTTGTATCATCTGCAAATTTTCTAACCCACCCCTCAACCTCCTCATCCAAGTCATTTATAAAAACTACAAAGAGCAGAGGCCCAAAAATAGAGCCCTGCAGGACCCCACTCAACACTGACCTCCAGGCAGAATACTTCCACCTACAATCACTTTCTGCCTTCTGTCAGCCAGCCAATTCTGAATCCAGATAGCCAAATCTCCCTGTATCCCATACTTCCTGACTTTATGAATGAGCCTACCATGGGGAAACTTCTCAAATGCCTTGCTGAAGTCCACATACTCCACATCCACTGCTCGACCTTCATTGACCTGTCTTGTCACATCCTCAAAGAACTCAATAAGATTTGTGAGGCATGAACTGCCCCTCACAAAGCCATGCTGACTGCCTTTAATCACACAATGCTTTTTCCAAATAGTCATAAATCCTATCCCTCAGAATTATTTCCAAAACTGTGCTGACCACAGAGGTAAGACTGACTGGTCTGTAATTGCCAGGGATTTCTCTATTACCCTTCTTGAAAAGAGGAACAACATTTGCCTCCTTCCAATCCTCCGATACGACACCCGTGGAGAATGAGGTGGCAAAGATCTTCGCCAGTGGCTTAGCAACCTCCTTTCTTGCTTCCTAGAGCAGCCTAGGATAAATCTGGTCTGGCCCTGGGGACTTTTATCAATCTTAATGTTTTCCAAAATTTCCAGCACATCAACTTCATCAATCTTAATCTGGTCAAGCCTGTACCCCAGTAAAGGGAAGACCATTTAGAACAGAGATAAGGAGAAACTTCTTCAGCCAGAGAGTGGTGAATGTATGGAATCCATTGCCACAGAAAGCTGTGGAGGCCAGGTCATTGAGTATATTTAAGACTGAGGTACATAGGTTCTTGATTATCAAGGGGCTGAAGAGTTATGGGGAGAAAGCTGGAGAATGAGGTTGAGAAACCTATCAGCCATGACAGAATAGTGGAGCAGACTTGGTTGGCTGTATGGCCTAATTTCTGCTCCTTGGTCTTATAGCCTAAGTCTTGCCTCGTTGAGATGACCCTTCACCTTGTGTATCACTATCAACATGTTAAATGGGATAAACTTCATTCAGATACAGCAGCTGAAACAGAGCATCTCTGAGGCACTATGGGCCATTAACAGCAGCAGAATCTTACTCCAACACAATCTGCCACTCCATGCACCACATTATCCCCCATTCAAACATTACTGTCAAACCGGGGATCAATCCTGGTTCAATATAGAGTGCAGGAGGATATGCCAGGAAAACCACCAGACATACTTAAACATGAGGTATCAATCAGATGAAGTTGTCAAACAGGGCTACCTGCATGGAACAAGTGACAGAGATAAGCAATCACACAGCCAAAGGATCAGATCCAAGCTTTGCAGTTCTGTCATATCCAATTGCAAATGGTGGTGGACAAGTAGATAGCCGGAGATGTGTTGCTGGAAAAGCGCAGCAGGTCAGGCAGCATCCAGGGAACAGGAGAATCGACGTTTCGGGCATAAGCCCTTCTTCAGGAATGAGGAAAGTTTGTCCAGCAGGCTAAGATAAAAGGTAGGGAGGAGGGACTTGGGGGAGGGGCGTCGGAAATGTGATAGGTGGAAAGAGGTCAAGGTGAGGGTGATAGGTCAGACTGGGGTGGGGGCGGAGAGGTCAGGAAGAAGATCTCAGGTTAGGAAGGCGGTGCTGAATTTGATGGATTTGACTGAGACAGGCTGGGGGGAGGGGAAATGAGGAAACTGGTGAAATCCGAGTTCATCCCTTGTGGTTGGAGGGTTCCTAGCCGGAAGATGAGGCGTTCTTCCTCCAACCGTCGTTTTGTTGTGGTCTGACGATGGAGGAGTCCAAAGACCTGCATATCCTTGGTGGAGTGGGAGGGGGAATTGAAATGTTGAGCTACAGGGTGGTTGGGTTGGTTGGTCCGGGTGTCCCAGAGGTGTTCTCTGAAACGCTCCGCAAGTAGCCGGCCTGTCTCACCAATATAGAGGAGGCCACATCGGGTGCAGAGGATGCAATAGATGATATGTGTGGAGGTGCAGGTGAATCAGTGGCGGATATGGAAGTTTCCTTTGGGGCCTTGGAGGGAGGTGTGGGCGCAAGTCTTGCACCTCCTGCGGTTGCAGGGGAAGGTGCCGGGAGTGGAGGTTGGGTTGGTGGGGGGTGTGGATCTGACGAGGGAGTCACGGAGGGAGTGGTCTTTACGGAATGCTGATAGGGGAGGGGAGGGAAATATATCCTTGGTGGTGGGGTCCGTTTGGAGGTAGCGGAAATGATGGCTGATGATGCGCTGTACATGGAGATTGGTGGGGTGGTAGGTGAGGACCAGTGGGGTTCTGTCCTGGTGGCGGTTGGAGGGGCGGGGTTCAAGGGCGGAGGAGCGGGAAGTGGAAGAGATGCGGTGGAGGGCATCGTTGACCACGTCGGGGGGGGGAAATTGCGGTCCTTGAAGAAGGAGGCCATCTGGGTTGTGCGTTTTTGGAACTGGTCCTCCTGGGAGCAGATGCGGCGGAGTCGAAGGAATTGGGAGAATGGGATGGCGTTTTTACAGGGGGCAGGATGGGAGGAGGTGTAGTCCAGGTAGCTGTGGGAGTCGGTCGGTTTGTAGTAGATGTCCGTGTTGATTCGGTCGCCTGAGATAGAAATAGAAAGGTCGAGGAAGGGGAGGGAGGAATCTGAGACTGTCCAGGTGAATTTGAGGTCGGGGTGGAAGGTGTTGGTGAAGTGGATGAACTGTTCAACTTCCTCGTGGGAGCATGAGGCGGCGCCGATACAGTCATCGATGTAGCGGAGGAAAAGGTGGGGGGTGGGGCCAGTGTAGTTGCGGAAGATGGATTGTTCCACATATCCTACGAAGATATGCCTGCCTCTTCGTAGGATATGTGGAACAATCCATCTTCCGCAAGTACACTGGCCCCACCCCCCACCTTTTCCTCCGCTACATCGATGACTGTATCGGCGCCGCCTCGTGCTCCCATGAGGAAGTTGAACAGTTCATCCACTTCACCAACACCTTCCACCCCGACCTCAAATTCACCTGGACAGTCTCAGATTCCTCCCTCCCCTTCCTCGACCTTTCTATTTCTATCTCAGGCGACCGAGTCAACACGGACATCTACTACAAACCGACCGACTCCCACAGCTACCTGGACTACACCTCCTCCCATCCTGCCCCCTGTAAAAACGCCATCCCATTCTCCCAATTCCTTCGACTCCGCCGCATCTGCTCCCAGGAGGACCAGTTCCAAAAACGCACAACCCAGATGGCCTCCTTCTTCAAGGACCGCAATTTCCCCCCCGACGTGGTCAACGATGCCCTCCACCGCATCTCTTCCACTTCCCGCTCCTCCGCCCTTGAACCCCGCCCCTCCAACCGCCACCAGGACAGAACCCCACTGGTCCTCACCTACCACCCCACCAATCTCCATGTACAGCGCATCATCTGCCATCATTTCCGCTACCTCCAAACGGACCCCACCACCAAGGATATATTTCCCTCCCCTCCCCTATCAGCATTCCGTAAAGACCACTCCCTCCGTGACTCCCTCGTCAGATCCACACCCCCCACCAACCCAACCTCCACTCCCGGCACCTTCCCCTGCAACCGCAGGAGGTGCAAGACTTGCGCCCACACCTCCCTCCAAGGCCCCAAAGGAAACTTCCATATCCGCCACTGATTCACCTGCACCTCCACACATATCATCTATTGCATCCTCTGCACCCGATGTGGCCTCCTCTATATTGGTGAGACAGGCCGGCTACTTGCGGAGCGTTTCAGAGAACACCTCTGGGACACCCGGACCAACCAACCCAACCACCCTGTAGCTCAACATTTCAATTCCCCCTCCCACTCCACCAAGGATATGCAGGTCTTTGGACTCCTCCATCGTCAGACCACAACAAAACGACGGTTGGAGGAAGAACGCCTCATCTTCCGGCTAGGAACCCTCCAACCACAAGGGATGAACTCGGATTTCACCAGTTTCCTCATTTCCCCTCCCCCCAGCCTGTCTCAGTCAAATCCATCAAATTCAGCACTGCCTTCCTAACCTGCAATCTTCTTCCCGACCTCTCCGCCCCCACCCCAGTCTGACCTATCACCCTCACCTTGACCTCTTTCCACCTATCACATTTCCGACGCCCCTCCCCCAAGTCCCTCCTCCCTACCTTTTATCTTAGCCTGCTGGAACTTTCTCCTCGTGGACAAGTAGATAACTCATTGAAGAGGAGGCTTCACAAACATCCTCATCCTAAATGATGGAAGAGTCCAGCACATCAGTGGAAAAAAAAGTTGAAGCATTTGCAGTAATATTCAAACAGAAGGGCCAAGTGGATGATCCATCTTGACTTCCTCCAGCAGTCCCCAGGATCGCACGTGCCAGTCTTCACCCAATTCAATTCACTCCACGTGATATCAAGAAATGGTCAGAGGCACTAGATACTACAAAGACTATGGGTTCTGACACCATTCCAGTTATAGTACTGAAGACTTGTGCTCTAGAACTTGTCACATCTCTAACCAAGCTGTTCCAGTAAAGTTACAATACTGGCATCTACCTGACAATGTGGAATATTTACCAAGTGTGTCCTATACATAAAAATCAAGACAAATCTAATCCAGCCAGTTACTGTTTCATCTGTATACGCTTGATCATCAATAGTGAATGGAAGGTTTTATCAACAGTGCTATCAAGCAGCACCTGCTGAGCAAACACCTGCTCTCTGAACCCCAGTTTGGGTTCCCCAGGGCCACTCAGCTCCTGGCTTCATTACAACCTTGATTTAAATATGGACAAAAGAACTGAACTCCAAGGGTGAGGTGACAATGACAGCCATTGATACAAAGGTCACATTCAACTGAGTGTGATTTCCAGGAGCCCTAGTAAAAGGGAAAACAATAGATATCAGGGGCAAACTCTCTGCTTGTTGGAGTCATACCTGGTTCAAAGGAAGATGGTTGTGGTTGTAGAGTTATAAGCACACAACATCAAATAGGCTCCTCAGCCCACCATGTCAATGGCGACAAACAAATGCTAAACTACCCTAATTATTTGCCTCCACTTGGTCCATAGCCTACCATGCCCTCGCAATTTATCCAGATGCTTCTTAAATATGTTTCGAGAATACTTGCCTCACCATTCTCTCAGGCAGTACTTTCCATTTATCAGTCAAAATGTGTGGTGCTGGAAAAGCACAGCCGGTCAGGCGGCATCCAAGGAGCAGAGGAGTCGATGTTTCGAACATAAGCTTTTCGTCACGACATTCCTGATGAAAAGCCTATGCTCAAAATGTTGACTCTCCTCCTCCTCGGATGCTGCCTGACCTGCTGTGCTTTTCCAGCACCACACTTTTTGACTCTGATCTCCAGTATCTGCAGTCCTCACTTTTTCCGACCTTCCATTTATCTACCATCCTGTGGATGGTAATTATTTTCCTCAGATCTCCACTGAAGCACTAGCTCCTACGCCTTAGAACATTTAATATGAGGAAGAGATTCTCACAATCTACTCTCTGTCTATGCCTCTCCTAATACCTCAATTAGATCCCCCTTCAGCCTGCAGTGTTCCAAGAAAAACAAACACAGCCAATCAGTCTCTCCTCATAACAATCCTCTCTTCTTGCACCATACTGGTGAATCTCCTCTGCATCTTCTCGAGCACAATCACATCCTTCTGATAGTGTAGCAGACAGAACTGCATGCAGTATTGCATGCGTGGCCGAACCAATTCTCTATAAGGTTGTAACAAGACTTCCTCATGTCTCTTTTCTATGCCCTATCTAATGATGGCAAGCATCCCACATGCTACCTTCTTCACCATTCGTTCTGTGCTGACATCTTCAGGCATCTATGGACTTGTACACCGAGGTCTCTTTGTTTCTCAGTACTCCTTAGGGACCTATCATCCATGTGTATCCTTCCCCAATTAGACCTTCCAAAGTGTTTCATCTCACA
Organism: Chiloscyllium plagiosum; assembly: GCF_037043375.1. NCBI lineage: Eukaryota > Metazoa > Chordata > Chondrichthyes > Orectolobiformes > Hemiscylliidae > Chiloscyllium > Chiloscyllium plagiosum. The sequence continues at coordinate 112,349 of NW_028270168.1, read as the reverse complement.
CTTTATTAGGGTTAAATTTCATCTGCCATTGCTCTGCCTAATTTACCAGCTCATCAACATCAAAATGTAGCCTGAAATTCATATCCAAAGTCTTTAATGTACATAACAAGTAGCAAGGACTCCAGTGCCAATCCCTTGATGGGATGTTTCCATCTATCTGCTGCTGTTGTCCTAGAAGGAAATAATTGTAGGTTTGGAAGGTGCTGTCTAAGGATCTTTGGTGAATTTCTGCAGTGCATCTTTTAATAATACACACAGCTGCTTTGAGCATTTATGGTGGAGGGAGTCATGTTCATGGTGTCAAGCTTCTTGAGTATTGTTGGAGCTGCAGTCATCCAGATTACTTCCAATTACAAAATAAGTCCTCCACCATCACACTTTACTTCCAAATTTGTAAACCAATTTTGATCCAGTTTGCCAACTTGCCTTGAATCCCATGGGCTCTGACCTTTTAGACCAGCCTTCAGCCGTACTGAAGTCTGTGTAAACCACATCAACTGCACTACCCTTATCAATATATTTAGTCACCTCTTCAAAAAAACTCAAATTGGTCAGACGGAATCTCCCTCTAAGAACTCTGTGCTAAATATCCTCGATCAATCCCTGCCTTTCCAAGTATTGTTGACTCCTGTCCTTCAGAATTTTTTCCAATAATTTCCGTGCCACTGATGTCAGACTAATTGTTCCGTAATGACCTAACCTGTCCCTGCTGCCGTTCTTAAACAAATGAACCACATCAGCTATCCTTCAGTCATCTGGCACTTTTCCTGTAACCTTAGGGGATATTAAATATTTCTGCCAGGACCCAGCAATCTCCTCCCTTGCATTGCTTACCACCCTGGGATACAGCTCATCAACCCCTGGAGATTTACGCACCTGTATGCCTGCGAAAACATCTGTTGGAGGTCAGTCATCTCAACTTCAGGACATCTCTGCATGAGTTCCTCAGGTTAGTGTCCTGGCCCCAAACATCTTCAGCTGCTTGAATGACCTTCCCTTCATCATAAGGTCAGAAACAAAGGTGTTTGTTGATGAATGTACAATGTTCGGTATGATTTGCGACTCATCTGATACCGAAGCAATCCATGCGCACATCCATTAAGAACTGGACAATATCCATGGTAGAGACAAGTGGCAAGTAACATTCGCGCCACACAAGTACCAGGCAATAACCATTTTCACAATCTAACTACCACCCTTTGACATTCAATGGTGTTACTCACTGAATCCCCTATCAACATCCTGGGGGTTACCATTGATCAGAAACTCAACTGGAACCGCCATATAAATACAGTAGGTAGAAGAGCAAGTCAGAAGCTAGGAATATTGCGGTGAGTAACCCATCACCTGACTCCCTGAAGCCCATCTACCATCTACAAGGCACAAGTCAGGAGTGTGATGTAATTCTTCCCACTTGTCTGGATGAGTGCAGCTCCACAATACTCAAGAAGCTTGACACCATTCAGGACAAATCAGTCACTTGACTGTCACCACATCCACGAACATGCACTCCCTCCACCATAAATGCTCATAGCAGCAGTGTGTATTTACAAGATGCACTGCAAAAATTCACCAAAGATCCTTAGACAGCACCTTCCAAACCTACAATCACTTCCTTCTAGGACAACTGCAGCAGATAGATGGAAACATCCCATCATCTGCATGTTCCCTTCTAAGCCTCTCACCATCCACACTTGGAAAAATATTACCATTCCTTCATTTTTGCTGGGTCAAAATCCTAGAATTCCCTTCCCAGTGGTATTTTGGATCTACTTATACCACGTAAACTGCAGCAGTTCAAGAAGGCAGCTCACCATCATCTTGTCAAGGGCTACTGGGGATGGGCAATAAATGCTAGCCAGCGAGCAATGCCTATGTTCCACAAGTGAATAAAAAAATTGCTTCAACATCACCATATTGCCATGCATGATTAGCTTGAACTTATCCAAGAATCTTGTTATAATGCCTGTAGAATTAGCTTACAAATATTTTCTCTACGACAGATGGTAAGCTAACTGGTCTATAGTTTCCTGCTTTCGACCTCCTTCCCTTTTGAATAAAAGGGTTCTATTAGCTATTTCCAATCTAAAGGAACTGTTCCTGAATCTAATGGGACTTGGAAAACTAAAAACATCAACTATTTCTGGAAAAAGAAGCAGATAACCTAAATGGTGAGCAATTGCAGAACTGTGAGAGGCCGTGAGATGGGTATTCTAGTGCACGGATGATTTAGGATTAGTGTGCAGGTATGGCAAGTAATCCAGAAATCTAAAAGAATGTTATGATTTATTGTGAAGGAAATTGATTGCAAGACTAGGAAGTTACGCTTCAGTTATACAGGGCATTGGAGAGAACACATCTGGGAGAACTGTGTGCAGTAATGGTCAACATATTTACGTATGGATGCTTGTGCATTTGAAGTAGTTCAGAAGATTCACTAAATTAATATCTGAATGAGCAGATTGTCTTATGAGTAAAGGCTAGACTGTGAGACCTGTATCCTCCGGAGTTTAGAAGAGACAGAGTTGATATAATTGGACCACTTTCAGATCATAAGGAAACTTGGACTGATGGATGTGGAAAGGATGTTCCTCTTGTGGGCAATCAAGAATGAGAGGTCATAGTTTTAGGTAAGGGATAATGGGGGAGATAGACAGATTTTTAATTAGTCATGGTAAAAAGGTTTTGGAGAGGGGCAGGAAAATAGTTCAGGCTGAGATGATGTCAGCATGATTGCATTAAATAGTACAGTTCGCCGAGCTGGAAGTTTTTGTTGCAAACGTTTCGTCCCCTGTCTAGGTGACATCCTCAGTGCTTGGGAGCCTCCTGTGAAGCGCTTCTGTGGTGTTTCCTCCGGCATTTATAGTGGCCTGTCCCTGCCGCTTCCGGTTGTCAGTTTCAGCTGTCCGCTGTAGTGGCCGGTATATTGGGTCCAGGTCTATGTGTTTGTTGATGGAGTTTGTGGATGAGTGCCATGCTTCTAGGAATTCCCTGGCTGTTCTTTGTTTCGCTTGCCCTATAATGGTAGTGTTGTCCCAGTCAAATTCATGTTGCTTGTCGTCTGCGTGTATGGCTACTAGGGATAGCTGGTCGTGTCGTTTCGTGGCTAGTTGATGTTCGTGGATGCGGATCGTTAGCTGTCTTCCTGTTTGTCCTATATAGTGTTTTGTGCAGTCCTTGCATGGGATTTTGTACACTACATTAGTTTTGCTCATGCTGGGTATCGGGTCCTTCGTTTTGGTGAGTTGTTGTCTGAGAGTGGCTGTTGGACTACCAGATTCTATGGACTACCTAAAGTGCACAAACCAGACATCCCACTCAGACCCATAGTATCACTACCAGGGACACCATCACACAAACTGGCTAAAGAACTACAGCAGAAACTGAAACACTTGATCAACGGATCCAGACACTCTATACAATCAACACAGGAATTCTTGGACATCATCAGAAATATACACACAGACAAGGAAGAAACCATGCTCTCATTCGACGTAACGGCACTGTTCACGTCTATTGACAAAGCCCTAGCCAGAGAAACAATAGCCAACCTGCTGAACAGACATAACAGACAACAGGACGTTGAACCCATCAACAAAGATGGCATACTTAAACTACTGGACTTGTGCCTCACAACACACTTCACATTCAACAACCAGATATACGAACAAATCAACGGAACACCCATGGGCTCACCGATCTCGGGACTCATAGCAGAAGTAGTAATGCAAAGGTTAGAACAAACAGTCTTACCACAAATTCAACCCAAACTCTGGGTCAGATACATTGATGACACCTTTGTAATCATTAAACACACAGAAATAGAGAATACACACCGGATCATCAACTGCACACTCACAGGAATCAGATTCATGAGAGAGGAAGAAAAGGACAACCAACTCCCATTCCTAGACGTGAGGGTACAGAGAACATCAAATGGAGAATTCACCACTAAGGTACACAGGAAAGCCACACACACAGATCAAGTCCTGAACTATGAAAGCAACCACCCCAATACACACAAACAAAGTTGCATCAAGACACTATTCAAAAGGGCCAGAACACACTGCAGCACACCAGAACTGCAAAAAGAGGAAGAGGAACACCTATACAAGGTATTCGCAAAAAACGGATATCCTCGCAATTTCATCAACAGATGCCTAAGGGAAAGGCAACAGAACGAGGACATGCCGCAATCCAAAGGACTAGCCACACTACCATACATCAAGAACATATCTGAAATGACAGCCAGACTATTGCGACCACTAGGACTTATAACAGCACACAAAACAACAGCCACTCTCAGACAACAACTCACCAAAACGAAGGACCCGATACCCAGCATGAGCAAAACTAATGTAGTGTACAAAATACCATGCAAGGACTGCACAAAACACTATATAGTACAAACAGGAAGACAGCTAACGATCCGCATGCACGAACATCAACTAGCCACGAAACGACACGACCAGCTATCCCTAGTAGCCACACACGCAGACAACAGCAACATGAATTTGACTGGGACAACACTACCATTATAGGGCAAGCGAAACAAAGAACAGCCAGGGAATTCCTAGAAGCATGGCACTCATCCACAAACTCCACCAACAAACACATAGACCTGGACCCAATATACCGGCCACAACAGCGGACAGCTGAAACTGACAACTGGAAGCGGCAGGGACAGGCCACTATAAATGCCGGAGGAAACACCACAGAAGCGCTTCACAGGAGGCTCCCAAGCACTGAGGATGTCACCTAGACAGGGGACGAAACGTTTGCAACAAAAACTTCCAGCTCGGCGAACAGAACCACAGCAACGAGCACCCGAGCTACAAATCCTCTCACAAACATTAAATAGTACAGTAGGCGTGAGGGGCTGAATTGCCTATTTCTGCTCCTCATTCTTCTATTTCCATATATACATTTGAATTAGATGTTTGGAAATTACAAAATTCAATTAGGGTTAGCATTAAAAGTATGTGAATCAGTCAGAATGTAACAAGTAGAGTGTCATTTTGAAAAGTAGGAAGCTTTGTACCTTAATGCACAAAGTATGTGGAATAAGGTAGATGAACTGACGGCACAAATCCAGTTAAGTGGATATGATCTTATCGCTATTATAGAGACATGGTTAATGGAGATCAAAACTGGGAACTGAACATTCATGGATATTTTGACCTTTCGGAAAGACAGGACGGAAGGTAAAGGTATTGAGGTAACACTATTAGAAAGAAATTAAATGAAGACATCTGCAAGAGATGATTTAGGCTCAGGTGATACAGAGTCGAATAGTGTGGCGCTGGAAAAGCACAGCCATTCAGGCAGCATCCGAAGAGCAGAAGAGTCGACACTTCAGGCATAAGCCTTGCATCAGGAATGCAGATGATAATGAGTCCATTTAGGTGAAGGTGAATAATAAGGTAAAGAAGACATTGGTAAGAGTAACCAGTAACCCCAAGAGTAACCCCAAACAGTAACCATGCTGTAGAAAAGACCATTAATTAATAAATAATAGGAGCATGTTTAAAAAAAGCAATAATTAATGGGTGATTTTAATCTTCTTGCTGATCGGGTCAATTAGATTTGAAAGGGTAATTACAACAAAAATTCATAGAGTGCATTAAGGATAATTTCCTAAAGGAAAATGTCATGGAACCAACCACAGAGCAGGCTACCTTGGATCAGGTCATGGAATGGCAGGTTTAATAAATAACTATAGAATAAAAGATCCTCTAGGAGGTAGTGATAATAGCATGATGGAATTTGCTATTCAATTTGAGACTGAGAAACAAGTCAGAAACAACTATATTTAACTTTTGGGAATAACAATGAAATGAGGATAGAGTTAGCCAAAGTAAACTGGACAGATAGATTAACAGAAAAATCAGTAAGCAAGCAGTGGAATACATTTAAGGAAGTAATTCATGACTCAGCAAAAATATATCCCAGTAAGGAGGATTAAATCAACATGGATAATCAATGAAGTTAGGAAGAGTATTAAGTCGAATGGAAAAGCATATAAGGAGGCAAAAGCCAGTGATAGCACCAAAGACTGGGATTAATTCAGAATCCAGCAAAGGACGACTAAGACAGAGAAAATATATTACTGGGACAAACTAGGAAGAAACTTAAAAACTGACCTTAACAGCTTCTTTAAATATATAAAAAAGTCAGTGAACCTAGGCTCCTTAAACAATTAATATGGGGAGATAGTTATCAGGACCAAGGAAATGACAGTAGCGTTAAACAGATATTTTTCATCAAGACCTGCTGGATAGGTCTATGACAGGTGGTGAGCCAACAATAGGGAAAAACCTACATGACATTTCCTCATTAATCTACTTGCCACAGATTCATCAAAGACACAATCATAGGAGTGACTATTGCATAGTTCTTATGCGCAAGACCTGGACAACATTCAGTCATGGGCTGATAAGTGGCAAGTAATATTTGCACCACACAAGTTCATGGCAATAGCCATCTACAACGTAAAAAAGGTTAACAATCCCCCTTGACATTCAATAGCATTACTATGGCTAATTTTCACATTTCTGGGGGTTACCACTGACCAGAAGCTCAATTTGACCAACCAAATGAATACTGTTGCTGCAAGAGCAGATCAGATGTTGGGAACTCTACAGCGAGTAAGTCACCTTGTGACTCCCCAAAGCCTGTCCACCATCTACAAGGCATAAGTCAGGAGTGTGATGGAATACTCTTCTCTTGTCTGGATGAGTGCAGCTCCAAGAATACTCAAGAAGCTTGACACCATCAAGGACAAAGTAGTCTGCTTCATTTGTACCCATCTGGTATGTCAAACATTCATTCCTTACAGGAGACAAAATTCTTTTGAATACTTCAAATTATTGCTCAGAATTAAAATGTGGTGTTAAGCAGCGAGTGGAACCTTATAGCAAAATGCATCTGTTATGAACAAAGTACAACTAACTTCTCCACTAAGATGCACCGGTAATTTCATACTACTGGTGCAGTTTCAGATACTTGTTATTTATTCAACAAATCATCTGCGTACACTCAAAACAAAAATGAATCCCTTTTTAGTTCAATTTTTACTGAAATTAGTGGGAGATTGTCTGCTTCAACTTTTATGGAAAGTAGGTATGGTCTAGTAAGTCTTCTCGGTGGAAGTGCCTTCATTGTCAAAGTGAATTACCAAGATAAAAAGCAAAGAGTGCGGATGCTGCAGGTGTGCCAGCATCTGTGGAAAGAAAGCAGAATCAATGTTTAGGCTACAGTGACCCTTTAGAAAATCCTCATCTTTTTTCCCCCTAAACCATTTCACATTATAAAGTACATGAACTGGATAAGGCTATTTCAGCAGTAAAATCATACAAAAATAAAACATCAGCAGCAAATAACAATGATCCAGAGATATAAAAATATTTTAATGACAGTTACATGAAAAACAAGCATTTGTAACAAAAATACAAAGCTCTGATTGCTAACAGATTTGAGGGTGTGGAAAATAGAAGATTTTAATTAATTTTACTCTCTGAATTTCCACCTGTACAGTAAGAATATGCTTTACCCAGAACTATTCTGTCTCTGAGTAGTTTAAAAAAAGCATAATAATTACTGAAGAGAATTAATGCCAAAGATATTGTTTGGTGCCATTTTTCTGAACATATCAATGAGTACAACTGATAGACTATGATGACTCCTTCAATAACGATAAGAATGTTTAAGATCCTCAATGGTTTATTGAAGAAAAACTGCAAAGAAATCAAACAAACATCAGAATTTGTCTAGAATTAGCACAAGGAATGTACAATAATGCTTACTTTCATGAGTCATTAAAAATTACGATTTGATTTGCTGCTACTGGAAATAAACAGTGGGTGAAGCAGGAACAGTGGAGAGAGATGGAGGCAAAATCTGAAGTCAATCAGAACTGAGAAATGACAGAAAAATAAAAGATTTTGAACAAGTGAAAGGTCGTGCAGGATGGGGAGAACAAAAGGCAAGGTCTGTAATAAAATAGAGAGCAGAGAGATTCAATGACAAAAAGTTTTATAAGGCCATTAAAAGCAGGAGCAGAAGTAGACCATTCAACAAGATCATGGCGAGAATGACGAGAACGAGGGTAGGTCCGATCAAGGACAGTAGTGGGAGACTGTGTATTGAGTCGGGAGAGGTCTTGAATGAGAGGGACCGTATTGTTGAAGAGGAGAGTGTGAAACGGACTGGTAAGCTAGAAGAGATACTTGTTAGGAAGGAAGATGTGTTGGACATTTTGAACAACTTGAGGATAGACAAGTCCCCGGGCCTGACGGGATATATCCTAGGATTATGTGGGAAGCAAGAGAGGAAATTGCAGAACAGTTGGCAGTGATCTTTTTGTCTTCACTGTCAACGGGGGTGGTACCAGAGGACTGGAGAGTGGCAAATGTTGTGCCCCTGTTCAAAAAAGGGAATAGAGATAACCCCGGGAATTACAGGCCAGTTGGTCTTACTTCAGTGGTAGGCAAAGTAATGGAAAGGGTACTGAGGGATAGGATTTATGAGTATCTGGAAAGACACTGCTTGATTAGGGACACCCAGCACGGATTTGTGAAGGGTAGGTCTTGCCTTACAAGTCTTATTGAATTCTTTGAGGAGGTGACCAAGCATGTGGATGAGGGTAGAGCAGTGGATGTAGTGTACATGGATTGTAGTAAGGCATTTGATAAGGTTCCCCATGGTAGGGTTATGCGGAAAGTCAGGAGGCATGGGAGAGGGGGAAATTTGGCCAGTTGGATAGAAAACTGGCTAACCGGTCAAAGTCAGAGAGTGGGGGTAGATGGTAAATATTCAGCCTGGAGCCCAGTTACAAGTGGAGTTCCACAGGGATCAGTTCTGGGTCCTCTGCTGTTTGTAATTTTTATTAATGACTTGGAAGAGGGAGTCGAAGGGTGGGTCAGTAAATTTGCAGATGATACAAAGATTGGTGGAGTTGTGGATAGTGAGGAGGGCTGTTGTCGGCTGCAAAGGGACTTAGATATGATGCAGAACTGGGCTGAGGAGTGGCAGATGGAGTTCAACCTTGTCAAGTGTGAGGTTGTCCATTTGGAAGGACAAATAAGAATGCGGAATACAGGGTTAACGGTAGGGTTCTTAGTAAGGTGGAGGAGCAGAGGGATCTTGGGGTCTATGTTCATAGATCTTTGAAAGTTGCCACTCAGGTGGATAGAGCTTGTAAGAAGGCCTATGGTGTATTAGCCGTTCATTAGCAGAGGGATTGAATTCAAGAGTCGTGAAGTGATGTTGCAGCTGTACAGGACCTTGGTTCGGCCACATTTGGAGTACTGTGTGCAGTTCTGGTTGCCTCACTTTAGGAAAGATGTGGAAGCTTTGGAGAGGATGCAGAGAAGATTTACCAGGATGTTGCCTGGAATGGAGAATAGGTCGTACGAGGATAGGTTGAGAGTGCTAGGCCTTTTCTCATTGGAACGGCGAAGGATGAGGGGTGACTTGATAGAGGTTTATAAGATGATCAGAGGAATAGATAGAGTAGACAGTCAGAAACCTTTTCCCCGGGTACAACAGTGTTACAAGGGGACATAAATTTAAGGTGAAGGGTGGAAGGTATAGGGGGATGTCAGGGGTAGGTTTTTACCCAGAGAGTGGTGGGGGCATGGAATGCGCTGCCTGTGGGAGTGGCAGTGCCAGAATCATTGGCGACCTTTAAGCGGCAATTGGATAGGTACATGGATGGGTGCTTAAGCTAGGACAAATGTTCAGCACAACATCGTGGGCCAAAGGGCCTGTTCTGTGCTGTATTGTTCTATGTTCTATGGCTGACCTGATAATCCTCAACTCTATTTTCCTGCCTTTTCCCTATGACCCTTGGTTAAAAATTTCTGTCTCAGCTTGAACATACTTAACAACCTAGCCTTGACACCCCTCTGAGGTAAAGAATTCCAAACATTCACCACCTTCCAGAAAGAAAATCCACATCAGTTTTAAATGAAGGACTCCTTATTCTGAGATTATGCCTTCTGGTTCCAGACTTCCCACATGGGGTAAACAATCTTACTGCATCTACCCTGTCAAATCCCCCAAGAGTCTTTATGTTTCAATAGTATAAAGACAATAAGGTTCCCCAGAGTCACAGTGAGAGAGAACATACATAGATCCTTTGGGGTCAAACTCCACCATGCCGATCAGATATCCTATTTAAATCTCGTCCCATTTGCCAGCATTTGGCCCATATCCATCTAAACCCTTCCTATTCATATACCCATCCAGATGCCTTTTAAATGTTGTAATCGTACTAGCCTTCACCTCTTCTGCTGGCAGCTCATTCCATACACATACCACCCTGTGTGTGAAAAAGCTGCTCCTTAGGTCCCTTTTATATCTTTCTGCCTCTCAACCTAAACCTAAGGCCCTTAGTTTTGGGCTCCCCATCCCGTGGAAAAAACTTTGCCTATCCATGCTCCTCATGATTTTATAAACCTCTATAAGGTCATCCCTCAGCCTCTGACACTCCAGGGAAAACACCCCCAGCCTATTCAGTCTCTCCCTATAGCTCAAACCCTCCAACCCTGGTAACATCCTTGTAAATCTTTTCTGAACCGTTTCAAGTTTCACAATATCCTTCCAAAAGGAGGGAATCCAGAATTGCACACAATACTCCAAAAGTGGCTGAACCAATGGCCTGTATAGTTGCAACATGATCTCCCAACTCCTACCCTCTCATCTTTTTCAATTCCAATGAGTACAGGCCCAATGTACTCAACTTTCCTCATAAGACGGTCTTTGCATACCTATGCTTAATCAAATGAACCTTCTCTGAACTGCCTCCACTACAGTCCATGTGCCATGGCTAGACCCACAATTCCCTTAGGGATGGAATTCTAAGATTTTGACCTAGTGATGTTAAAGAACAATATATTTCCAAGTGTTAATGTTGAGTGACTTTGAAGGGAGTGTGCAGGTGTTCCTATGTTTCACTATCATTCTCCGAGATGGAAGTGGTTGTGGTTTTCAAAGTGCTGTCAAGAAGCCTTGATTAATTTCTGCAGTGCATGGTTTAAGGTGAGAGGGGAAAGATTTAAAATAGACCTAAGGAGCAACGTTTTCACATACAGGGTGGTGCATGTTTGGAGTGAGCTGCCAGGGGAAGTGGTGGAGGCGGTACAATTGTAACATTTAAAAGGCATCTAGACAGCTATATGAATAGGAAGGGTTTAGAGGGACATGGGACAAATGCTGGCAAATAGGAATGAATTAATTTAAAATATCTGATTTGCATGGGTGACTTGGAACAAAAGATCTGTTTCTGTCCTGTACAGCTCTATACTCTATGTTGTGGATGGTATGCACTGTTGCCAGTAAGCATTGGTGGTGGAGGGAGTGAATATTTGTGGACATGGTGTCAAGCAAGCAGACTATTTTGTCCTGGATAGCATCGAATGTCTCAAGTATTGTTTGAGCAGCAAGTGAGGAGCACAGGTATTCCGTTATACTCCTGACTTGCACCTCATAAATGGTAGACAGGTTCTAGGGAGTGAGGAGGTGGTTTAATCACTTGAAGATTCTTTGCATCTGTTCTGATTGCCATTGTATGCATGTATCTTCTTCAGTTTGATTTCTGGTCAATGGTAATCCCCCAGGATATTAGTAGTGCAGGATTCAGTGATGGCAATGGCTAGATTTTGGTGGTGATGCTCCCATACTATATGGATTCTATGACATGGACTACTTCAGTGTCTGAGGAGTCACGAATGGTGCTGAACATTGTGCAATCATTAGTGAACATCCCCACTTATCAGGGCAAAAGTGAGGACTGCAGATGCTGGAGATTAGAGTCAAGAGTGTGATGCTGGAAAAGCACAGCAAGTGAGGCAACATCAATTCCTGATGAAGGGCTTTTGTCTGAAGCGTCGACTCTCCTGCTCCTCAGATGCTGCCTGACCTGCTGTGCTTTTCCAGCATCACACTCTCACTCCCCACTTATTACCCAATGATGGAGAGAAGATCGTTGCTGAAGTAGCTGAAGATGGTTAGGCCTAGGATGCTACCCTAATAAACTCCTGCAGAGATGTCCTAGCAGAAATAAAATGTATTGGGAGTTTATTCATTATTACTTAGTTAGTGTATTATATATGGCACAGCATTTGTTATCTATTGACTGTATAATATGGGTTTCCTGTCTAGAAAATTATGAAGGGAAAATCAAGAAAAAAAGAAGTGTTTTGGCTCAGACTCTTTGCGCAGGAGGCCAAGCTGCAGACATGGCAACACGTCAAAGAAAGAGAGAGAGAGAGAGAGAGAGAGAGAGAGTATTACTTAGGAGGCATTCATACTCCTTCGGCTAGGCAAAACTTTAGAACTGATCACAATAATCAAAGACAGGAAAAGAATAGTAACAATGATCAGGGACCAGTATGAAGAAACATCATGTTGTCATGCAGGAGTCTCATGATTTTATTTTATTCAACAGATAAACCATACTTGGTACTACTGTGGATGCCATTCAAGAATTTGGTTGGGGCAGGGGGTGGGGGGTAGTGAATAGAATATGACAGCTGTGGGAGACAGTATACTCAGGGAACACCGTGTTCTCTGCAGCTATGACTAGTAGTTCTGAAGGTTCTGTTGCCTTAAGGACATCTCACACGGACGTTCTGTTGTTGTGCGACATACGGGAACCCTGATAAAATTAGTGCCAAGAATGATGTTCTTAAAGAAAGTTAATTATATCTCAATTGTTACCTGAGCCATGCATCAATTAGGTAAAAACAATGACTGCAGATGCTGGAAACCAGATTCTGGATTAGTGGAGCTGGAAGAGCACAGCAGTTCAGGCAGCATCCGAGGAGCAGTAAAATCGACGTTTCAGGCAAAAGCCCTTCATCAGGAGGGTTTTTGCCCGAAACGTCGATTTTACTGCTCCTCAGATGCTGTCTGAACTGCTGTGCTCTTCCAGCACCACTAATCCAGAACCATGTATCAATTACCATAGAGACAGGCAGATTAGAAAATGAAATGCATGGCTCAAATAGTGACGTTAGAAGAATGTTTTTGATTCATGTGTCACTGTCTTCAGTACTCAGAGAAGAGTAAGTTATTTTGTCAAGAAAGTTTCCATTTGAACGGTGCTGGGATGAGCGTCTGGGCCAACTATGCAATTATGGAACATAAGAATAGGCCGTCCGGCCCTTCGAGCCTGCTCTGCCACTCAATAAGATCATGGCTAATGTTTTCATGGACTCAGCTCCACTTACCCACGTATTCACCATATCCCTTCATTCTTTAAAAAAGTATCTACCTTAGCTTTAAAAGTGATTACTGTAGTAGCGTCAACTACTTCCCTGGGCAAAGAATTCCATAGATTTACAACCCTCTGGGTGAAGAAGATCCTTCTCAGTTCAGTTCTACACCTGTTTCCTCTAATCTTGAGGCCATGCCCTCTTGTACTAGTCTCACCTACCAGTGGAAATATCCTATCTATTTCTATTTTATCCATTCCCTTCATAATTTTATGTTCCTATAAGACTCCCCCCTCATTCTTCTGAATTCCAATGAATATAATCCCAATCTACGCAGCCTCTCCTCATAAGCCAACCCCAAGGGAGGGAGTTTAAACTGGGTTGAGGGATGGGGGTTCAGTTGAAGGGAGGCTTAGAAATCCAAAGAGAAAGGTTTGCATATCAGAACAGTACAGCTATATGAATAAACATGGACAGAGTGAGGCAGAAAACGACAGAGAATTTAACAAAAGTTGTACAAAAGCAAATATTGTCTTTGCTGGCAACAGAAGCAAACAACAAAATTAAAGGTTCTTTATCTGAATGTTTGAAGCATCTGCAATGAAACAGATGAACTAATGGCACAAACAGAAATTATTCAGATCTAAGCACCAGAAATACATAGTTATAAAGTGATTAAGATTGAGAAATGAAAAATTCCCAGGTACACAATATTTCCGAAAGATGAACAGAATAGCAAAGAAGAAAGGGTAACCCTGATAGTAAACAATGACATAAGGAAAAGGATCTGGACGCAGAAGTTCAGCATGGTAGAAATTTGGAAAAGATGAAGAAAAGTTTACAGTTCCCTAACAGTAGTTACACTGGTGGACAGAGAAATGAATTTATTGGTACTTGTAACAAAGGCAATCTAAAAATTCTGGGGGACTTTATTCTTCATAGGAAGAGTAGGCAAGAAAGTGAGATGGTAGAATGTTTTACTGACAGTTGCTTGGAGCATTGCATCGTGAAACTGCTGAGGGATAAAACTACCTTATAATATCTTATAAGTACTTTGTAATGAGCAAATGTTCATTAGTGATGTTGTAGCAAAGGATCCACTAGGAAATAGTAATCAAAATATCATTAAATTCTATGCTCAGTTTGAAACTGACATACTCCAAAAAAAACGAATCTTAAATGGGCCAATGAGACAGGGTGGAGAGTGCAGTAAGCCAGTGTCACTGTGTTGCAGTCTGGGAGGTGTATGCAGCAAGTGCCGTTGTGAAAAAGGTTGGGAGAGCAGATCAGTGTTAGAAAAATAGCATCAACTCGAGATAAATCCAGCAGCAGAGACACCTTTCAAATTGTTTCCATCTGCCAGAGCCAAAGTTGACTCACAGGAGAGGAAGTATGTGAGTGCTTAGTATTTCATCTCTGACTCTTCTTAGTGGCTAAGTGGTTTTAATCAGGAGATAATATTACAGCTGAAGGGTACAGTTAGGAAATTCACTTTTGAAGTATTTAACATTGTAATTAATTAATTGAATAGGATACAGATGGCTGGGCAGGCAGCTATCTGTTGAGCTAATGGACTCCAGTATGATCCATGGAAACCACATCTGCAGTAAGTATTGGTTGCTTGAGGAATTTCAGCTCAGAGCTGATGTACTGGAGTCCGAGCTATGGATACTCTGACATATTAGGCGGGAGAAGAATTACTTGGACACTACCTTTCAGAAGATAGTCATACCCCTGAGATTAATTATGTCAAATTTGGTTTGTGCAATGGTCAGAATCATAGAAATATTATGGTTCAGAAGGCCATTCAACCCATCATACTGGCACAGGCTCATTAAATGAGCATTATCCCTCTGTACCAAATTTCTGCTTTATTCTAATTCCCTTGTAGCCAATAACCATACAATGCCCTCTTGAATTCCTCAACTGAAACTGCCTTCACTATGCTTTCAGGCAGGGCATTCCTTACTCTAACAACTCGTTAAGTGAAAATGTTTTTACTCACTTCACCCTTGTTGCTTTTTCACATCACTTCAAATCAGTGCTCATGTTCTTTTCCTTATACGAGTGGGAACAGGTACTTCCTATCTATCTATCCAGCTCACTCATGATTTTTAGACCTTCTAGCGAATCTCCTCAATCTTCTCCTCTCCAGGAGAACAGTCCCAACTTCTCCAATTTATCCTTATAACTGAAGGGTATGAGTGCAAAGGAGGAAGGTATTGGAATCCAGACTTTACCTGTGGATTGGCCTTAGCCAGCATCCTTGTCCAATAATATGAGGTTCTTGCTCCCTGTGTGAACGAGTGCAGGGAGGATGAACGAACTGACCACAGCATTGTGGTACAGACAGCCATGCAAATTGAGGGACAATCAAAATATAGCAGCAATATGAGAAAATGGGGTTGGGGAATAGCTACTGTTCTTAGCAGCAATGAGAGAGAATCCCGAAGGCTGTGTTGCCAACTTAGTGCAAAGTATCAGGACATCTCTTCTGGGCTGAAGAGTGCTTTGAGTGAGAGAGAAAGGATCCAGTAGTCATGTTTCATATATGCACCAAACACATGAGATTGACTAGGAAAGAGATTCTGCAGAGGGACTTTTTTTTCATTCTTCTTGCACATGATGGAGACATCGCTGGCTGGCCAGCATTTATCGATCATCCCTAGTTGGTCTTCAGAAAATCACGGTGAGCCTTCTTGAACTGCTGCAGTCTATGTGGTGCCAGTGGATCACATGATGTTACAGAAGGCGTTCCAGAATTCTGACCCAGCAACATTGAAGGAACAGTCATACATTTCCAAGTCAGGATGGTGAATGGCTTGGAGGGGAACTTGCAGGTAGTGGTGTTCCCAAGTTCCTGTTGCTCCTGTCCTTCTAGTTGGTAGTGGTTGTGGGTTTGGAAGATGCTCTCTGCAGAGGGTTGGGGAACTTCTGCAGAAACATCTATGGATTATTAGAGATTTTTGAGGTAGAGTCAACCAGAATGCATTGAAGGGAATCAGTCGATTTGCTGAATTTGGACTTCCAGAAGATGTTCAACAACGTACTTCACAAAAAGTCACATTATAAGACCCCATAATATTGAAGGTATTATGTCGGTATGGTTAGTGAATTAGCAAATGGACAGTAAACAGCAAGTGGGGATGAGTTTTTTTTCCCCTGGGTTGGCTGTAACTAATGAGGTTCCACAGGGATCAGTACTGGGACTACACTGTTTACAATATATATTAGTGACCTGGAGGAAGGAAACGAATGTATTATCACTGAATTTGCAATGAACACAAAAATAGATGGAAAAGCAGGTTGCGAGAGGGATACAAACAGGTTATTGCAAGATATTGAGAGGTTAAGTAGGCAAAAAGTTGGCAAATGGAGTATAACGTGGGAATGCAGTTGTTCATTTTGCAAAGAGCAGCAAAAATGTATTAATTAAATGGAGAAAACCTGCAGAACATAGAACATTACAGTGCAGTACAGGCCCTTCGGCCCTTGACGTTGCGCCGACCTGTCATACCAATCTGAAGCCCATCTAACCTACACTATTCCATGTATGTCCATATGCTTGTCCAATGACGACTTAAATGTACTTAAAGTTGGCGAACTACCGCTGCAGACAAAGCATTCCATACCCTTACTACTCTCTGAGTAAGGGCAAAAAGTTGCAAAGCAAAAGGAACTTGGAAATACTAGTGAATGAATAAAAGTTAGCACACAGGTGCAGCAGGTAATCAGGAAAACTAATGGAATACAAAGTACAATACAGCATTGGAACAGACCCTTCAGCCCTCCTAAAACTGTCTTTACTTAAAGGATCTGTATCCCTCTATTTCCTTCCTATTTATGTATTGGTCCAGGTGTTTCTTGAATGCTGCTATTGTCTGCTTCCACCACCTCCTAAAATTGGGCCCTTGAAGACAGAAAGGGGCAAATTTATTATGGGGAATAAAGAAATGGCAGAAGAGTTGAATTGGTACTTTAGATCTATCTTCACTGGGGAAGACATAAGCAATCTCCCAGATGTAACAGTGGCTGAAGGACCTGAACTGAAGGGAATTTATATTAGGCAGGAAATGGTGTTGGAGAGACTGTTAGGCCTGAATGTTGATAAGTCCCCAGGACCTGATGGTCTGCATCCCAGGGTACTGAAGGAGGTGGCTCTAGAAATCATGGATGCATTGGTGATCCTTTTCCAATGTTCTATAGATTCAGGATCAGTTCCTGCAGATTGGAGGGTGGCTAATGTTGTCCCACTTTTTAAGAAAGGAGGGAGAGATAAAACAGAGAATTATAGACCAGTTAGTCTGACCTGAGTGGTGGCAAAAATGCTGCAGTCAATTATAAAGGACGAAATTATGACACATCTGGATAGCAGTAACAAGATAGATCAGAGTCAGCATGGATTTATGAAGGGGAAATCATGCTTGACTAATCTTCTGGAATATTTTGAGGATGTAACTCTGAAGATGAACAAGGGAGATCCAGTGGATGTAGTATACCTGGACTTTCAGAAAGTCTTTGATAAAATCCCACATAGGAGGTTAGTGAGCAAAATTAGGGCACATGGTATTAGGGGCAAAATACTGATATGGATTGAAAATTGGCTGGCTGACAGGAAACAAAGAGTAGTGATAAACGGCTCCCTTTCGGAATGGCAGGCGGTGACCAGTGGTGTGCTGCAGGGATCAGAGCTGGGACCACAGCTTTTTACAATGTACATTAATGATATAAATGAAGGTATTAAAAGTAATATTAGCAAATTTGCTGATGATACAAAGCTGGGGGCAGGGTGAAATGTGAGGAGGATGTTAGGAGAATACAGGGTGACCTGGACAGACTAGGTGAGTGGACGGATGCATGGCAGATGTAGTTTAATGTGGATAAATGTGTGGTTATCCACTTCGGTGGCAAGAACAGGAAGATAGATTACTACCTAAATGGAGTCAAGTTAGGTAAAGGGGCAGTACAACGAGATCTAGGTGTTCTTGTACATCAGTCAATGAAAGCAAGCATGCAGGCAGTGAAGAAGGCTAATAGCATGCTGGCCTTCATAACAAGAGCAACTGAGTAAAGAAGCAAAGAGGTTCTTCTGCAGCTGTACAGGGCCCTGGTGAGACCCCACCTGGAATACTGTCCGCAGTTCTGGTCTCTAAATTTGAGGAAAGGCATTCTGGCTATTGAGGGAGTGCAGCGTAGGTTCACAATGTCAATTTCCAGAATGGCGGGACTATCTTACGCTGAAAGATTGGAGCGCCTGGGCTTGTATACGCTTGAGGTTAGAAGGCTGAGAGGGGATCTGATTGAGACGTATAAGATTATTAAAGGATTGGACGCTCTGGAGGCAGGAGGCATGTTTCCGCTGATGGGCGAGTCCCGAACCAGAGGACACAGTTAAAAATAAGGGATAGGCCACTTAGAATAGAGTTGAGAAGAAACTTCTTCACCCAGAGGAACAGGATACTGATTGAGGAAGATCAGCCATGATCATAATGAATGGTGGTGCTGGCTCGAAGTGCAGAATGGCCTACTCCTGCACCTATTGTCTATTGTCTCCTCTGGCAACATGTGCCTGACATTCACCACCCTTTATGTGAAAAATCTTGCCTCAAACATAGGTTGCCCCTCAACCCGCTGCATTCGAGTGACAGCAAACTCAGTTTATCCAACCTTCTTCATAGCTAAAATCCCCCAGACCAGGCAACATCCTAGTAAACTTTTTCTGTACCCTCTCTAAAGCATCCACATCCTTCTAGTAACATGGTGACCAGAACTGTACATAATATTCCAAGTGTGACCTAACTAAAGTTCTATAAAGCTGCAACATACCTTGCCTATCCTAATACTCAATCCCCCTTCCAATGAAGGCAAGCATGCCCCAGGGCTTTTTATACTACCTTATCTAACTATGCTGCCACCTTCAGCGATCTGTGGATTTGCACACCCAGATCCCTCTGCATATCAATACACCTAAGGGTTCTGCCATTCACTGTATATTTTCCACCTGTACTTGACCTTCCAAAATGTATTACTGCACATTTGTCCGGATTAAACTCTATCTGCCATTTTTCTGTTCATGCCTGATCCATATCCTGCTGTATCCTCTGACAATCCTCCTCACTATCTGCAATTCCACCAATCTTTGTATCATCTGCAAACTTACTGAGACCAGCTACATTTTCCTCCACATCATTTATGTAGACCACAGACAGCAGAGGTCCCATCACTGATCCCTGTAAAACACCAGTAGTCACAATCTTCCATTCCAAAAAGCATCCTTCCACTGTTACCCTCCACCTCCGATGAGCCAGTTCTGTATCCACCTTGCCAGCTCACCCCGATACTGTGTGACTTCACCTTTTGTACCAGTCTGCAATGAAGGACCTTGTCAAAGGCTTTACTGAAGTCTATGTAAACAGTATCAACCACTTTTCCCTCAATCATCGTCATGACCTCCTCAAAAAACTCACGACCTCCCCCACACAAAACTATACTGTTTATCGCTAATAAGTCTGTTTGCTTCTAAATGCATAGAGATCTTGTCTCCAAGAATCTTTTCCAATAATTTTCTGACCACCAATGTGACACTCACAGGCCTGGATTATCCTTGCTACCCTTCTTAAACAATCGGAGAAAATTGGCTATTTAATGTGAGCCCCTATTTTAAGGGAGTTGGACTTTAACAGTAGGGAAGTCTTACTGCAACTGTACAAGGTGCTGGTGAGATCACATCTGGAGCACTGAGAGTAGTTTTGGTCCCCTTATTTAAGAAAATATTTTATTTCACGGGAATCAGTTCAGAGAACCTTCGTTAGGATGATCCCCAGTATGGAGGGGTTCTCTCATGAGAGAAGGCTGAACAGTTGGGACTCTATTCGTTGTAATTTAGAAGAATGAGAGGTGACCTCATTGAAACATATAGGATTCTTAAGGAGCTTGACAGGGTAAATGCTAAGTTTCCCCTCAGGGGAGAGTCTAGGTTCAGAGGGCATAAGACTGAGATGAAGAGGAATTTCTTCTGAGAGTGAGTGTCTTTGGAACTCCTTGCCACAGACAGCTGAGAGAACAAAGCTCTTATATATATTTAAGGCTGAGATAGATAGGTTCTTATCGCAGGGGAATCAAGGGTAATGGGGAAAAGGCAGGAAAATGGATGTGAAGAGTGTTGGATCGGCCATCATTTAATTGAATGGTGGAGCAGGCACCAGTGGCTGAACAGCCTACTCCTGTTGCTTACAGTCTTATGTGCAACTAGTGGCTAAATTATAAAGCAGACTCACAAAGATAATAATGTCAAGACTACTACTTGAGCTACATAGAAATTGACAAATGATATGATTAGAAAGGAAATGCATGGCTCACAAATTGTTGTGGGAGCAAATGGATTCCCATCCATGGGCTCTGACACCAGTACTAGGGGAAGAGAAAGCTGTTCCTTTGGGGCAGGCTACACTTGAACCCTGATAGGACCTGTGTCCTGGCAAATTAGATAACAAGGGTTGTAGGTAGCATTTAAATCTATAAGTTGGGGAGGCTTACAATGAAGGAAAATTAATAAAATCCCAAAATGAAATCAGACAGAAATGGTGCCGGGTAATGAAGAAGCAAATGATAATCAGAGTGTGATAGCAAGGAACAGAAAATATAAACAGAAGAGTGCAGTAGCAATTATAACCAGAATACATAATTACGAAGTCAAAGCTTAAGACTCTTTATTAGAAATTTTCAGAAGTATTCAATGTTCCAGAAAAAAAAGCCACAAGGAAAAGGAACTGAGGTAGCAATGTTAATGAAAAAAACTCTGCTAAGAACTTAGAGACTAGGAGAAGGAGTAGGCAATTCAAACATGATTATGGCTTATCTCATCTCAGCCTCAACTTCACCTTCCCAGTCTTTTCCTATATATCTTTACTTCATTATTGATTAAACATCTGTCCATCTCCTCATAAAATGTATTCAGGCATCACAGTAAAACAGACTAAGAACAATGGCATGAAGTTCCCATCGCAGTGAGATAATTAGGAAGAGTGGTGTGCTGACATTGTTGCAGTTAATCAGACTGAAAATCAGAATCAAACAGGATTCTGTAGAGAAGAGGCCTTTTGGTCTATCAAGTCTGTACCACCAATAATATATTACTACCTACACTATCCCACTTTTCCAATTATGAAGGCATGAAAGTAGAGCTGGCAGAAAAACCTGGCAATTTAAGCTAAAGAATAGGTTAACAGAGATACAGTAGCAAAAACTTAAGGGGATATTCCAGAAAGTGCAGAGTAGGTACATTCTAACAAATCAACAAAGTTCTAAGGTACCACAAGCCATCAGTACATAACAAAAAAGTCAAAGATGGTATCAACTCAAAGAAAAGACATATAATTGTGCAAAGGTAGATGCCAGTTCAGAGAATGGACAGGGTATATAAAAAGCAAAGAACTGGTAAAAGATGAATAAGGAAGGAAAAACAAAGAACAAATAAAATTTACAGCCCAGGAACAGGCCCTTCTGCCCTCCAAGCCTGAGCCGATCCAAATCTACTGTCCAAACCTATCACCCAATTCGTAAGGATCTGTATCCCTCTACTCTCCACCGACTCATTCATCTATTCAGATGCACCTTAAATAGTTCTACCATGCCTGCCTATATTACCTCTGCTGGCAACGCGTTTCAGGCACCTGTGTAAAGTACTTGCCGCGTGTATCCCCTTAAACTTTTCCCCTCTCACCTTGAAAGCGTGACGTCTTGTTACTGAATCCTTCACCCTGGGAAAAAGCTTATCTCTATCTACCCTATCTATATCCTTCATGATTTTGTAGATCTCAATCAGATCCCCCCATAATCTCCTTTTTTGTAATGAAAACAATCCTAACCTACTTAACCTCTCTTCATAGCTAGCACCTTCCATACCAGGGAACATCCTCGTAAACCTTCTATGCACCCTCTCCAAAGGGTCCACACCCTTTCGATAATGTGGCGACCACAACTGTACACAGTATTCTAAATGCAGCCGAACCAAAGTCTTGTACAATTTTAACATGCCAGCTCTTATACCCCGTCCGATGAAGGCTAGCATACCATATGCCTTCTTGACTACTCTATCCACCTATGCAGCCACCTTCAGGGTACAATGGACCTGAATTCCCAGATCTCTCTGCTCACAACTTTTCCCAAGGCTCTTCCGTTTACAGTATAGTTCACTCTAGAATTAGGCTTCCCAAAATGCATCACCTCACATTTGCCTGGATTGAACTCCATCTGCCTCTTCTCCACCCAACTCTCCAGTCTATCTATAATGTCCTGTATTCTTTGACAGTCCCCTACGTTTTCTGCTGCTCCACCAATCTTCGTGTCATCTGCAATCTTACTGATCAGGCCAACAATGCCCTCTTCCAGATGTACAAAGTTAAAAATCACACAACACCAGGTTATAGTCCAACAGATGATTTATGTATATCACAAACAACAGTGGCCCCAGCACTGATCCCTGTGGAACACCAATGGTCACCTTTCTCCATTTCGAGAAACTCACTTTGACTACTCTCTCTCTCCTATTGTTCAACCAGTTCTTTATCCACCTAGCTAGAACACCCTGCACACCATGTGACTTCACTTTCTCTATTAGTTTACCATGGGGAACCTTATCAAACGCCTTACTAAGTCCATGTATATGACTTCGGCAGCCCTTCCTTCATCTATCAACTTGGTCATTTCCTCTATTAAGTTGGTATGGCACGATCTACCCTGTACAAAAAAATGTTGCCTATCACTGATAAGCCCATTCTTCTCTAAATATAAATAGATTTTATCCTTTAGTACCTCCTCCAGCAACTTACCCACCACTGACGTCAGGCTCACTGGTCTGTAGTTATCTAGAATATCTCTATTGCCCTTCTTGTACAAGGGGACAACATGAGCAACCCTCCAGTCCTCCGGCACCTCACCTGTGTTTAAGGATGCTACAAAAGATATCTGTCAGGGCCCCAGCTATTTCCTCTCTCACCTCCCTCAGCAACCTGGGATAGATCCCATCCAGTCCTGGGGATTTGCCTGCCTTAATAACCTCTAGCCTACCCAAAACATCTTACCTACTTGTGTCAACATGATCCAGAGTACTCAAACTTCTAATTCTAATCTCAGCATTCATCATGTCTTTCTCCTCAGTGAACACTAATGCAAAGTAATCATTTAGAATCTCATCCATTTTCTCAGGTTCGACACACAGTCTTCCTTTCTTATCCTTTAGGGGACCATCCTTTCTCTAGTTACCCACTTGCTTCTTACATAAGAATAAAAGGCTTTGGGATTCTCCTTAATTCTGCTTGCTAAAGCTATTTCATGACCCCTTTTAACCCGCATGATTCCTCGTTTAATACTGGTCCTACTCTCCCGACATTCCTCCAGGGCTCATTCTGTTCTGAGCAGCTTGGACCTTATTTATGCTTCCCTTTTTCTCTTGGCTAGACATACAATTTCTCCTGTCATCCAATTTCTCCCGTCATTCACGGTTCATGAATCTTGCCTTTCCTATCCTTTGCTTTCAACGGGACATACCTATCCTGCACTATCTTTGAAAGCCTCCCAAATATCAAATGTGGACTTCCCTTCAAATAGCTGTGTCCAATCCACATTCCCAGCTCCTGCCGAATTTTGATATAATTGGCCTTGCCCCAGTTTAGTAGTCTTCCTTTAGGACCACTCTCATCTTTGTCTACAAGTATTCTAAAACTTACAGAATTATGGTCACTGTTCCCCAAGAAACCCCCCACCACAACTTCTACCACCTGGCCTTGTTCATTCCCCAGTACCAGGTCCAATATAGCCCTTTCCCTCGTTGGACTATTGACATACTGCTTTAGAAAACTCTGCTGGAACGCTTCTTACAAACTCTGCCCCATCCAGACCTCTTGACACTCAGTGTATCCCAGTTAATGTTGGGAAAATTAAAATGTCCCATCACTACCACCCCGTTGCCTCTACATCTTTCCATAATCGGTTTACCTATTTGCTCTTCTACATCACACTCACTGTTGGGAGGTCTGTAATACAGTCCCAACAATGTAACTGCATCCTTCTTATTTTTTAGCGCCACCCATAATGCCTCACTACTCAAGCCCTCCATAGTGTCCTCCTTTAGCACAGCTGTGATATCATCCCTGACCAGCAATGTAACTCTGCCCCCACCCTTACTTCCCTCCCTGTCCTGTCTGAAGTATCTATATCCTGGAATGTTTAGTTGTCAATCATGCCCTTCCTTCAACTAAGTCTCTGTGATTGCAATAATATCATACTCCCAGGCACCAATCCAAGCCCTAAGTTCATCTGCCTTACCCACTATATTCCTTGCATTAAAGTAGACGCACTTCAGGACACCAGTTCTTCTATGTCCATTTGCTCTCTGCCTACTCTCCCCCTTATTAATGCTAACTTCATGATTCTTACAGTCTCCGGTTTCCACCTCACTGTCTACTTGTCTTCTCTTCTTGCTCCCAGCCCCCTGCCACATTAGTTTAAAACTTCCCAACAGCAGTAACAAAAACTCCCCCAAAGACATTAGTTCCAGTCTGGTTCAGGTGTAGACCGTCCAATTTGTCACTGTCCCACCTTCCCCAGAACCGGTTCCAATGTCCAACAAACCTGAACTCCTCCCCCCTACACCATCCCTCTAGCCTGCCTATTCTTTCATTTCTACACTGGCTAGCACGTGGCACTAGTAGTAATCCCGAGATCACTACCTTTGAGGTCCTCCTTTTTAACTTCTCTCCTAGCTCCCTGAATTCTGCTTTCAGGACCTCATCACGATTTTTTTACTTACATCGTTGGTGCCTATATGCACCAAGACAACTGGCTGTTCACCCTCCCCTTTTAGAATGATGTGCAGACGATCGGTGACATCCCTGACCCGAGCACCTGGGAGGCAACATACCATCCATCAGTAAGCAGGAAATGACAGGCCAGTTAGCTTAATATCTGTCAAGGGCAATATTGGAAAAATTAGAGTCTGACAGAAAGTTAGCTAATAAAGAAAAGATAGGAAAGTTTCTTCAGATACTTTATCTCTGTTCTTCTTTAAATAAGTGTTGATGTTATAGAAAACATCTCTGAGGCATTACTAGCTAGAGATGCCTAGCTAGTGGGGAGTGGGGAGATGGTGAGTCTTGTTGGGCTGCTCTTCAGACAGTTGGTGTGGACTTGAATGGCTAAATGGTCTGCTCCCATACAGTAGTGATTCTAGGATTCTAAGACTATTCTTTAAATGCAAAAACTCCAAAAATGTGTATCGTCCAGGGGTCTGGGTGTTCATGTATACGAAGCATAAAAAGTTAACATACAGGTTCAGCTATTAATTGAGGCAAAAACATTTTGCACTTAGAACATAGAACATTACAGCACCGACCTGTGAAACCAATCTGAAGCCCATCTAAGCTACACTACTCCATTTTCATCCATGTTTATCTAACGACCATTTAAATTACAATCGTACACTGTTGTGTGACAACACTGTGACTTCAAGAGATGCATTTTGCCCTAGCTTTTTTTGAAGGGAGGTTTTAAGTTGGCGAGTCTTCTACTGTTGCAGACAGAGTGTTCCACGCCCCTACCACTCTCTGAGTAAAGAAACTATCTCTGACATCTGTCCTATATCTACCACCCCCTCAATTTAAAGCTATGTCTCCTCGTGCTCGCCATCACCATCTGAGGAAAAAGGCTCTCACTATCCACCCTATCTAACCCTCTGATTATATGTCTCAGTTAAGTCACCTCTCAACCTTCTTGTCTCTAACAAAAACAGCCTCCAGTCTCTCAACCTTTCCTCACAAGACCTTCCCTCCATACCAGGCAACATTCTAGTAAATGTCCTCTGAACTCCTCTGCATTAGCACTGTTGTCTCTCAGCGCTAGGGACCCGGGTTCAATTCCAGCCTCAGATGACTGTCTGTGTGGAGTTTGCACATTCTCCCCCTGTATGTGTGGGTTTCCTCCGGGTGCTCCGGTTTCCTCCAAGAGTGCAAAGATGTGCGGTCAGGTGAATTGGCTATGCTAAGATTGTCCATAGTATTCAGGGATGTGTAGGTTAGGTGTAAATTGAGAGCAGTAGGGGAATGGGTCTGGGTGGGTTATTCTTCAGAGGAGAAAGTGAGGTCTGCAGATGCTGGAGATCAGAGACGGAAATGTGTTGCCGGAAAAGTGCAGCAGGTCAGGCAGCATCTAGGGAACAGGAGAATCGACGTTTCGGGCATTAGCCCTTCTTCAGGAATGAGGAAAGTTGGTCCAGCAGGCTAAGATAAAAGATAGGGAGGAGGGACTTGGGGGAGGGGCGTCGGAAATGTGATAGGTGGAAAGAGGTCAAGGTGAGGGTGATAGGTCAGACTGGGGTGGGGGCGGAGAGGTCGGGAAGAAGATTGCAGGTTAGGAAGGTGGTGCTGAATTTGATGGATTTGACTGAGACAGGCTGGGGGGAGGGGAAATGAGGAAACTGGTGAAATCCGAGTTCATCCCTTGTGGTTGGAGGGTTCCTAGCCAGAAGATGAGGCGTTCTTCCTCCAACCGTCGTTTCGCTGTGGTCTGACGATGGAGGAGTCCAAAGACCTGCATATCCTTGGTGGAGTGGGAGGGGGAATTGAAATGTTGAGCTACAGGGTGGTTGGGTTGGTTGGTCCAGGTGTCCCAGAGGTGTTCCCTGAAACGCTCCGCAAGTAGGCGGCCCGTCTCCCCAATATAGAGGAGGCCACATTGGGTGCAAAGGATGCAATAGATGATATGTGTGGAGGTGCAGGTGAATCTGTGGCGGATATGGAAGTTTCCTTTGGGGCCTTGGAGGGAGGTGAGGGGGGAGGTGTGGGCGCAAATCTTGCACCTCCTGCGGTTGCAGGGGAAGGTGCCGGGAGTGGAGGTTGGGTTGGTGGGGGGTGTGGATCTGACGAGGGAGTCACGGAGGGAGTGGTCTTTACGGAATGCTGATAGGGGAGGGGAGGGAAATATATCCTTGGTGGTGGGGTCCGTTTGGAGGTGGCGGAAATGGCGGCGGATGATGCGCTGTACATGGAGGTTAGTGGGGTGGTAGGTGAGGACCAGTGGGGTTCTGTCCTGGTGGCGGTTGGAGGGGCGGGGTTCAAGGGCGGAGGATCGGGAAGTGGAAGAGATGCGGTGGAGGGCATCGTCGACCACGTCGGGGGGGAAATTGCGGTCCTTGAAGAAGGAGGCCATCTGGGATGTGCGTTTTTGGAACTGGTCCTCCTGGGAGCAGATGCGGCGGAGTCAAAGGAATTGGGAGAATGGGATGGCGTTTTTACAGGGGGCAGGATGGGAGGAGGTGTAGTCCAGGTAGCTGTGGGAGTCGGTTGGTTTGTAGTAGATGTCCGTGTTGATTCGGTCGCCTGAGATAGAAATAGAAAGGTCGAGGAAGGGGTGGGAGGAATCTGAGACTGTCCAGGTGAATTTGAGGTCGGGGTGGAAGGTGTTGGTGAAGTGGATGAACTGTTCAACCTCCTCGTGGGAGCACGAGGCGGCGCCGATACAGTCATCGATGTAGCGGAGGAAAAGGTGGGGGGTGGGGCCAGTGCAGTTGCGGAAGATGGATTGTTCCACATATCCTACGAAGAGGCAGGCCTCACCCTGAACAACTTCTCTTTCCAATCCTCCCACTTCCTCCAAACAAAAGGAGTAGCCATGGGCACCCGCATGGGCCCCAGCTATGCCTGCCTCTTCGTAGGATATGTGGAACAATCCTCTTGACCTCTTTCCACCTATCACATTTCCGACGCCCCTCCCCCAAGTCCCTCCTCCCTATCTTTTATCTTAGCCTGCTGGACCAACTTTCCTCATTCCTGAAGAAGGGCGAATGCCCGAAACGTCGATTCTCCTATTCTTCAGAGGGTCAGTGTGGATGCGCTGCACCGAAGGGCCTGTTTCCACACTGTAGGGATTCTAACCCTTTCCAAAGCATCCACATCCTTCCTATAATGTGGTGACCAGAACTGTATGCAGTACTCCAAGTGCGGTCACACCAGGGTTTTGTACAGCTACATGACCTCATGGCTCCAAAACTTAATTCTTCTACCAATAAAAACTAACACACCGTATGTCTTCTTAACAACCCTATCAACCTGGGTGACAACTTTTAGGGATCTATGTACATGGTCACAGAAATCTCTCTGCTCATCTACAATACCAAGAATCTTACCATTAGCCTTGTACTCTTTATTCCTGTTGCTTCTTCCAAAGTGAATCACCTCACACTTTTCTGCATTAAACTCCATTTGCCACCTCTCAGCCCAGCTCTGCAGCTTATCTATGTCCCTCTGTAAACTGCAACATCCTTCGGCACTATCCACAACTCCACCGACCTTAGTGTCATCCGCAAATTTACTAACCCACCCTTCTATGACCTCATCAAGGGTCATTTATAAAAATGACAAACATCATGGCCCGAAAACAGATCCTTCTGGTACACCACTAGTAACTGAACTCCAGGATGAACATTTCCCATCTACCACCACCCTGTCTTCTTTCAGCTAGCCAATTTCTGATCCAAACCACTAAATCACCCTTAATCCCATGCCTCCGTATTTTGTGCAATAGCCTGCCATGGGGAACCTTATCAAACACCTTACTGAAATTCATATACACATCAAACACTTTACCCTCATCCAGCTATTTTGTCACCTTCTCAAAGAACTCAATAAGGACTTCATTGTAGGGGGTTGGAGTTTTCAAAGGAAGTCTAATTACAACCGTACAAGTGTTGTGTGACAATACCATGACCTCAGGAGATGTATTTTGTCCTGGTTTTTTTTTAAGACAATTTTTAAGGCAGAGATACTGAGCAGTCTACCAGAATCACTAAACAGCTTGTTAGGCCTTTTTTTTTTAAAAAAAAGTTACAACAATAAAATCAGCCTGAATGGGTGTGGTCAAGCTCTAACAGAACCAGGGTTTTTAGTTTTAGCTTTCAGTTGTTTCAGGGGTCTCAGCAGGGTTGAAAGCTAGAGTAAGCTCTCCCCACTGCCATACACTCTCAGAACTTTCTCTTGATTTTTTTTCCCTTCTGGGCTACTGAGGTCGTATGTGAGAAAAATTGCTTTCTGTTTCTGCCTTTTGCCAGTGTTATGAGATGTTACTATAATGGAACAGTTAATTAGTAATAGTTACTGTATCTATTATTCTGCTAAGTTTTCCAATAGCGTTAAGTTATTCCAAGCCATTCTTTTGTATGTTATTTTTAACTATAGTGGATGAATAATGCTTTAAATCCGGTAGTTTGACCAATCAAATTGCATTTGGAACGGAACACCTTACATTTACCTTTAAAATAAGAAAAAGTTAGAGTCTAGACTGTCTTCTGAATAGTTTGAGAAGGTTTGGTCTGGTCCATAACAGTTGATTAGGCTGGAGTATGGCTGCTCAGGCAGAACATTGTGGATGAGGTACATTTTCATAAACCGTCTCCACCAGTGGGTGAATCTCAAACTAATTACAGAATAAGGAGACACCAGTTTAAAATGGAGATGTGAAAGAACTTCTACTTTATCAAAGAGTAATGAATATCTAGAATTCCCTACCCAAAGAGGTATGGAGGCTAGATTACTGAGAGTATTTAAAGAGAACATGGACAGGTCAAGTTTCGTAGAGGAAAGACAATAAATAAAAAAAAACCATTTGCTTCACTGAACTAATCAGGAGAAAGTCAATACCCATGATTAGGTAGATTAGATTAGATTACTACAGGCACTTCAGCCCAAGTAGTCCACACCGACCCTCCAAAAAGCAACACACCCAGACCCATTCCCCTACATTTACCCCTTCACCTAATACTATGGACAATTTAGCATGGCCAATTCACCTAACCCGCACATTTTTGGACTGTGGGGGAAACCCACGCAGACACGGGGAGAATGTGCAAATTCCACACAGACAGTTGTCTGAAACGAGAATTGAACCCGGGTCTCTGGCATTGTGAGACAGCAGTGTTAACCACTGTGCCACCGTGCCGCCCACAAAGATCCTTCAAAGATTTTCCTTGTTGCCATAAAATCTAACATGCAAGCCATATTTTGCCAAAACATTGAATGTCATTCAAGAGGCAGCTAGATATAACATTTGGGGTGAATGGAATCAAAGGTTATGGTGGGTGGGGGGGGGGGGAGCAAGGTTAGGCCATTGAGTTGGACAATCAGCCACATTCGTGATGAATGGTGGAACAAGCTCGAATGGTTGAACGGCCTCCTCCTGCTCCTATCTTCTACGTTTCTAAGTTTGCATGAATCGCTGAGAGCCATGACATCAAGATGATGGATTTACAAAGGAGAAGAGTTGCAAAGGTCAGCTGAAAGATGTAAAATGTGGTAGCTAACCACCTTCATTCATGACTGTTTCAGATATCCTCCACTTATTCCAATGTCTCCAATAATTCACATTTTAAAAAGTCTTCTTTGTAAACTTTTGATTTTAATATAGTTTTTATTTTTACTGCGATAATGAAAGTTTATAATACTTACTCATACTTACATAGAATCTGAAGTGTGAAACATCTGAAGGGATTGCGACATTGTAGTTTCCCATTGCTTTGTACACATTCTTATTATGTTTTACTAACACCCCTTGTGGCCACATATACTCTTCGGACCAGCTGGTGGAAGGAAACATATAATATTAGTATTTTTAAAAAGACACACTTCAAAATCTACAATTATCATCTCTAATCTATTACAATGATTAGGAATTCAGATTTCATTACTAATCTAGATTCGATCTAACAGAAATGCCTGAGAACAATCAGACCGAGGTAACAGAAGATTATATTACACTAATTAAGAAATAACTGGTTGACAACTATAGATGGGAAACAAATTATATATGTTATAGTTTTATGTGTAGGTTGAAATAAAACTCCAATTAAAAAGTATAATATAATAATCTTGAGTCATAATTGCTGTTTGCAAAATGCTCCCCACTAATATTTCAACCATTTGTCCAGCTTCATTTCATAGGAAAACCTGTTATTCAGTAGAGAGATGCCCCATTTGTGCTGGCATTTAAGTTATTCGATTGTGTAAAAATATTGAATTTATATTTCTAGTTTTGGTGCAAGTTAAATTTGCAAATAAACACACTGCCAGAACAAATAAGAGAAGCACAAAAAAAAGACTCCTTGCAAACTATTCCTTTCGGTAGTGTTTGTGGTACAAATGGGGCAATCGGCCATATGACAGAAAGTGGAGGACACATTAATGGGCTGGCAAAACTATTTAAATGCAGGTCACAGAAGATGCTATTAAAGAAGTACTTGAACTAAGAGAAATGGGAATGAAATTGTTTTTCAACATTGTCAGAAGCAAAGAAAATTTAGGATTTATAATAAAGGGATGAACCCCAGAAATGCTCACTCGTCAGGTGTGATTCAAAATACCATTATACCATGAACTATCCAAAATGGTATACTAGTTGAATATTTGAAACTAAACATGAAATGGAAGCTTCAGAAGAAAATTGATCATGGAGACGGCATTATGTCGATGGCAAGAGGTCTCTGCCAATGAAGAAGTAGTTAGTAGCAGAATCTTTCAATTATTAAACTGGAGATACATGTCTACAGTGTGCAGAAGAGACTAAAATGCCACCCGAATGATGAGAATTGAAACTAAGTTAAGGAATTTGAGAATTCTGGCAGTGTCAGATTTACTAAACATGCTAAAATTTTTCGAAACACTAGCGAATCCTTATAAAATAGCTGGAAACAATCATTTTATTAGCATGGATGTAGTATCCAGTAAAATTAATTATTAATTAGGTCATTGGTAACACAGAAGTGTTAATGGAACTGGATATAGAAAACAATAAAGCTAATCAGTTCTGAGAGTCACCAGAACCGAAATGTTAACTCTGCTTTCTCTCCACAGAGGGTACCAGACCTGCTGAATTTCTCCATAAATTTCTTTATTGTTTCAGATTTCCAGCGTCTATGTGTGGAGCCACAGGAGATGGAGGAGATTACTAATGAATATTTCTCCTCAGTATTTATGGAGGTCAGAATCATGAATGTTCAAAGTTTGAGAGAAGAGTTGTAGCTCGGGTGCTCGTTGTTGTGGTTCTGTTTGCCAAGCTGGGAATTTGTGTTGCAGACACGCTTAGGCAGTTGGCACAGGATTCCCATTTCCTGGCTTGTCTTAGCGTCTCTCACCCGTAGGTGTTCAAAGTTTGTGAGAAGATTTGTAGCTCGGATGCTCGTTGTTGTGGTTCTGTTCGCCGAGCTGGGTGGAGGAACCATCACAGAAGCGCTTCGCAGGAGGCTCCCAAGCACTGAGGATGTCACCTCGACAGGGGATGAAACGTCTGCAACACAAATTCCCAGCTCGGCGAACAGAACTACAACAACAGAATCATGAATGTGAAGGAAATGCGGGAATCAAGTGGTGATGTTTTGGCCTGCATACATATTACCACAGTGGAGGTGTTTGCAGCCTTAAAAGTGCACTAAGGTGGATAAATCCCCTGGGCCTGATCAAGTCCATCCTCAGGTATTGTAGGAGTCCAGGCAAGAAATTGCAGAGGCCCTTGCAGAGATATTTGCTTCATCTTTAGCCACAGCAGAGTTGATAGAGCATGGAATGCGTTGCCAGCAGCAGTTGTGGAAGCGAGGTCATTGGGGATATTTAAGAGACTGCTGGATATGCATACGGTCACAGAAATTTGAGGGTTCGTACATTAGGTTTTCCTTACATGAGGATCAATGGTCGGCACAACATCGTGGGCTGAAGGGCCTGTTCTGTGCTGTACTGTTCTATGGTGAAGTTCTAGAAGACTGGAGGGTGGCTAGTGTTGTTCCAATGTTAAAGAAAGGTAGCAAAGACAAGCCAGAGAACAATGAGCCTGACATCCATGGTAGATAAGGTGTTGGAGAGGATACTGACAGGATCAACCAACACAGTTGGATAGCTGAGGTCTGATTAGGGATAGTCAGCTGGATTTGTGCGTGGGAAGTCATATTTGACCAATCTTTGAGTTTTTCAAAAAGGTAACCAAGAGAATAGATGAGGATAGGGCAGTGGATGTTGTCTATATGGAGTTTAGTAGGGCCCTCTAGTTCTGGACTCCCCCCATACCAGGGAAAAGACCCTACCCATGACTCTCATGATTTTATAAACCTCTATAAGGTCAACCCTCAGTTTCCGATGCTCCAGGGAAAACAGCCCAAGCCTATTCAGCCTCTCCAGATAGCTAGAATTGAACCCAGGTCCCTGACGCTGGGAGGGGCAGCAGTGCTGTTTATGAGACTAAAATCAGTGGATAAGTGAACAGTGTGGAAGAACGTTGCAGGTTGCAGGGAGACTTGGATAAACTGCAGAATTGGGCTGAGAGGTGGCAAATGGAGTTCAATGCAGATAAATGTGAGGTGATTCATTTTGGAAAGAATAACAGGAAGGCAGAATAGTGGGTCAATGGAAAGATTCTTGGTAAGTGTGGATGTGCAGAGGGATGTATAGATCCCTGAAAGTTGCTACCCAGGTTGGTAGTGCTGTTAAGAACAAAGAACAAAGAAAATTTACATCCCAGGAACAGGACCTTCGGCCCTCCAAGACTGAGCCGATCCAAATCTACTGTCTAAACCTGTCGCTCAATTCCTAAGCATCTGTATCCCTCCGCTCCCCACCTACTCACGCATCTGTCCGGGTGCAATATTAAGTGAATCCACCGTGCCTGCCTCTACCACCTCTGTTGGCAATGCGTTCCAGACACCTACCACCCTCTGTGTAAAGTACTTGTCGTGTGTATCCCCCTTAAACTCTCACCTTGAAAGCATGACCTTTCGTATTGAATTCTTCATCCTGGGAAAAAGCTTATCTCTATCTACCCTGTCTATACCTTTCACGATTTTGTAGACCTCAATCAGGTCCCCCCTTAATCTTCTTTTTTCTAATGAAAACAATCCTAACCTACTCAACCTCTCTTCAGTGGCTAGCACCTGCCATACCAGGCAACATCCTCGTAAACCTTCTCTGCACCCACTACAAAGCGTCCACATCCTTTTGGCAATGTGGCGACCAGAACTGTACACAGTATTCTAAATGTGGCCGAACCAACGTGGTGTACAATTTTAACATGACCTGCCAGCTCTTATAATCAATACCCCGTCTGATGAAGGCAAGCATACCATATGCCTTCTTGACCACTCTATCCAACTGTGCAACCACCTTCAGGGTACAATGGACAAGAACTCCCAGATCTCCCTACTCACAACTTTTTCAATTTACAGTATAGTTCACTCTAGAATTAGACTTTCCAAATGTGTGTCACCTCACATTTGCCTGGATTGAACTCCATCTGCCACTTCTCCGCCCAACTCTCCAGTCTATCTATATCCTCCTGTATTCTTTGACAGTCCCCTATGCATTCTGCTGCTCCACCAATCTTCGTGTCATCTGCAAACTTGCTAATCATACTTGCCCTCTTCCAGATCATTTATGTATATCACAAACAACAGTGGCCCCAGCACTGATCCCTGTGGAACACCACTGGTCACCTTTCTCCATTTCGAGGAACTCCCTTCAACTACTACTCTGTCTCCTGTTGCTCAACCAGTTCTTTGTCCACCTAGCTAGAACACACTGCACACCATATGACTCCAATTTCTCTATTACTTTACCATGGGGAACCTTATCAAATGCCTCACTCAAGTCCATGTATAAGACATCAATAGTCCTTCCTTCATCTATCAATTTGGTCACTTCCTCAAAAGAACTATAGAAAGGCATAATCTACCCCGCACATAACCATGTTGCTTATCACTGATAAGCCCATTATTTGCTAAATATAAATAGATCCTATCCTTAAGCACCTTCTCCAGCAACTTTCCCACCACTGACATGAGGCTCACTGGTCTGTAGTTACCTAGAATATCCCTATTACTCTTCTTGTACAGGGGGACAACATGAGCAATCTTCCAGTCCTCCGGCACCTCACCTGTATTTAAAGATGCCACAAAGATATCTGTCAGGGCCTCAGCTATTTCCTCTCTCGCCTCCCTCAGCAACCTGGGATAGATCCCATCTGATACTGGGGATTTGTCCACCTTAATAACCGCACTTGGAACACTGTATACAGTTCTGGTCGCCCATTACAGGAAGGATGTGGAAGCATTGGAAAGGGTGCAGAGGAGATTTACCAGGATGTTGCTTGGTCTGGAGGGAAGGTCTTATGAGGAAAGGCTGAGAGACTTGGGTCTGTTCTCATTGGAAAGAAGGCGGTTAAGAGGGGATTTGATAGAGACATACAAGATGGTCAGAGGATTAGACAGGGTAGAGAGTGAAAGTCTTTTTCCTAGGATGATGATGTCAACTTGTATGAGGGGGCATAGCTACAAATTGAGGGGTGATAGATTTAAGACAGACGTCAGAGAGTGGTAAGGGCATGGAATGCCCTGTCTAACCCTGTAGTTAACTCAGCCACATTAGGGAGATTTAAATATTTCTTGGATAAGCACATGGATGATGATGGGGTAGTGTAGGAGGATGGGCTTAGATTAGTTCACAGGTTGGCGCAACATGGAGGGCTGAAGGGCCTATTCCGCACTGTATTGTTCTATATTCTATGCTAAGCACTGTGCCATCATGCTGCCCCATGGTCATGTTGGAGCTGTAAGAACTTTGATTAGGCCATTTGGAGTACTGTGTTTTCTTGGGAGCAAAGTAGTTTGAGGACGACCTGATAGAGATGTATAAGATTATGATGGGAACGTAGAGGGTGAATGGGAAGCAACTGTTTCTCTTTGTCAAAGAATTAATGACAAGGAACTATGATTTTAAAGTGGAAGACAGGAGGTTTACAGGGGATTTGAGAAAAGTCCTTTCATCAAGAGGGTGGTGGGGTTCAGGAATGCACTGTCTGGGAGGGTAACTAAAGTAGGAAACCTCAAACTTTAAAAAGTAATTGGATGGGCACTTGAAGTGTCATACATTCAAAGCTATGGACCTAGTGCTGGCAAATGGGAGTAGTATGGCATATTTTTGGTGGTACAGACTTGATAAACCAAAGCCTTCTTCTGTACTGTGGATGATTTTACAATTCTAAGATCAAGAATACAATATTAGAACATAGAACAGTACAGCACAGAACAGGCCCTTTAGCCCATGATGTTGTGCCGACCACTGATCCTCATGTATGCACCCTCAAATTTCTGTGACCATATGTATGTCGAGGAGTCTCTTAAATGTCCCCAATGACCCTGCCTCCACAACTGCTGCTGGCAACGCATTCCATGCTCTCACAACTCTCTGTGTAAAGAACCCGCCTCTGACATCCCCTCTATACTTTCCTCCAACCAGCTTAAAACTATGACCCCTCGTGTTAGTCATTTCTGCCCTGGGAAATACAGTTGATAGCCAGAGACTATCTATGCTTCGCATTATCTTGTATACTTCAATTAGGTCCCCTCTTCACCTCCTTTTCTCTAATGAAAAAAGTCCGAGCTTAGTCAACCTCTCCTCATAAGATAAATCCTCCAGTCCAGGCAGCATCCTGGTAAACCTCCTCTGAACCCTCTCCAAAGCATCCACATCTTTCTTATAATAGGGCGACCAGAACTGGACGCAGTATTCCAAGTGCGGTCTAACCAATGTTTTATAGAGCTGCAACAAGATCTCACGACTCTTAAACTCAATACTCAATAATGAAAGCCAAAACACCATATGCTTTCTTAACAACCCTGTCCACTTGGGTGGCCATTTTAAGGGATCTATGTACCTGCACACCAAGATCCCTCTGCTCCTCCACACTGCCAAGAATCCTATCCTTAATCCTGTACTCAGCTTTCAAATTTGACCTTCCAAAATGCATCACCTCCCATTTATCCAGGTTGAACTCCATCTGCCACCTCTCAGCCCATCTCTGCATCCTGTCAATGTCCCGCTGCAGCCTACAACAGCCCTCTA
The DNA here is from genome assembly GCF_037043375.1 of Chiloscyllium plagiosum. Lineage (NCBI taxonomy): Eukaryota > Metazoa > Chordata > Chondrichthyes > Orectolobiformes > Hemiscylliidae > Chiloscyllium > Chiloscyllium plagiosum. Next base: position 75,208 of record NW_028270168.1, on the reverse strand, counting down.
TACTGTCAACGACACCTCCAACCTTTGTGTCATCTGCAAACTTGCTGACCCATCCTTCAATCCCCTCATCCAAGTCATTAATAAAAATTACAAACAATAGAGGCCCAAGGACAGAGCCCTGTGGAACACCACTCACCACAGACTTCCAGGCAGAATATTTTCCTTCTACTACCACTCGCTGTTTTCTGTTGGCCAGCCAATTCTGTATCCAGACAGCTATGTTCCCCTGAATCCCATTCCTCCTGACCATCTGAATGAGCCTACCATGGGGAACCTTATCAAATGCCTTGCTAAAGTCCACATACACCACATCCACAGCTCGACCCTCATCAACTCTTCTAGTCACATCCTCAAAGAACCCGATAAGGTTTGTGAGGCATGACCTGTCCTCACAAAGCCGTGTTGACTGCATTTAATCAAGCCATGCTCTTCCAGATGGTCATAAATCCTATCCCTCAGAATCCTTTCTAACACCTTGCAGACGACAGACGTGAGACTTACTGGTCTGTAATTGCCAGGGATTTCCCTATTTCCTTTCTTGAAGAGAGGAATTACATTTGCCTCTCTCCAGTCCTCAGGTACGACTCCAGTCGAGAGCGAGGATGAAAAGATCTTCGCAAGTGACGAAGCAATTGCATTTCTCGTTTCCCAAAGCAGCCGAGGACAAATCTGGTCCGGGCCTGGTGACTTGTCAATCTTAATGTTTGACAAAATTTTCAGCACATCAGCTTCTTCTATCTCTATCCATTTCAGCATGCACACCTGCTCTTCAAAGGTTTCAGGAATATTTTAAAGAACAGAAGCCCATATAATCAGCTAATCTTAGTGGGTGACAACTTAACACAAGATGCCAAATGGTAAAAATTATAAAGCTGGAGAGAATGTGGGGTGCATACAGATGCCAGATGGGGGACAACCAGACTTATGGATAGGCACAGGCCTAATATGGGTAAATAAAATGAGAATAGAGGCACAAGGTTTTGAAGAAAAACCAGGGAAACAAAATATAACAATAGATTCATACTCAGCAGAAAGACATTTTTGAAAATCTCCTTGGCTTTCTTAGCAACACATACTTGGGAACGTAGATCTATTGATATTAAAGCCGCTCAAAAGGGAAGTGTTTCTCTACCCTTCAAAAGAGCTTCAAACACTTTGAGGACACCCTGGAAGTTAAATAACTGTGTACATAGCCTCAACAACGCCTCTAGAGTTTGGTACTTCACAGTAACTTCTGGCTCATCAAAACTGGACTGCGTCTAGTTGAAAGTAGACCCGAACATCTTGTTAGATGAACGAACTAGTGAAAAATAATTAAAAATGCAACATGCTGTTTTCAAATATCTGTTATTAGACTGAGGTGTATATGGATCTCAGCAAGGCAGCTGACAAGGTTCCCCAAGGCAAGCTCTTTCAGAAAGATAGGAGGGATGGAATACAGGGAAATTTGACTGTCTGGATACAGGATTGGTTGGCCAAAATACAATTGCAAGTGGTAGTGGACGGAAAGTATTCCGCCTGGAGGTCGGTGACTAGAGGTATCCCGCAGGGATCTGTTCTTGGGCCTCTGCTTTTTGTACTTTTTATAAATGTTTTGGATAAAGATGTGGAAGGATGGGTTAGTAAGTTAGTTGATGACACAAAGGTCAGTGGTGTTGTAGATAGTGTTGAGGACTGTTGCAAGCTACAACAAGATATTGACAGGATGCAGAGCTGGGCTTAGAAGTGGCAGATGGAGTTCAACCTTGTGTTTACTATAGGCCCCCCAATAGCAGCAGAGATGTGGAGAAACAGATTGGGAAACAGATTTTGGAAAGGTGCAGAAGCCACAGGGTCGTAGTCATGGGCGACTTCAACTTCCCAAATATTGATTGGAAGCTCTTTAGATCAAGTAGATTGCATGGGGCGGTGTTTGTGCAGTGTGTCCAGGAAGCTTTTCTAACGCAGTATGTAGATTGTCCAACCAGAGGGGAGGCCATATTGGATTTGGTACTCGGTAATGAACCGGGACAAGTGGTGGGCTTGTTAGTGGGTGAACATTTTGGTGATGGTGACCACAATTCTGTGACTTTCACCTTGGTTATGGAGAGAGATAGGTGCGCACAACAAGGTAGATTTTATAATTGGGGGAAGGGAAATTACGATGCTGTAAGGCAGGATTTGAGGAGCATACGTTGGGAGCATAGGCTGTCAGGGAAGGATGTGGTGGAAATGTGGAACTTTTTCAAAGAGCAGATACGACGTGTCCATGATATGTATGTACCTATCAGGCAGGAAAGAAATGGTCGTGTGAGGGAGCCTTGGTTGACGAGAGAGGTTGAATGTCTGGTAAAGAGGAAGGAGGAGGCTTACATAAGGTTGAGGAAACAGGATTCAGACAGAGCAGTGGAGGGATACAGGATAGCCAGAAGGGACCTGAAGAAAGGGATTAGGAGAGCTAAGAGAGGGCATGAAAAATCGTTGGCGGATAGGATCAAGGATAACCCCAAGGCATTTTATGCGTATGTGAGAAACCTGAGAATGACGAGAACGAGGGTAGGTCCGATCAAGGACAGTAGTGGGAGACTGTGTATTGAGTCGGAAGAGATAGGAGAGGTCTTGAACAAGTACTTCTCTTCAGTATTTACGAACGAGAGGGACCGTATTGTAGAAGAGGAGAGTGTGAAATGGACTGGTAAGCTAGAAGAGATACCTGTTAGGAAGGAAGATGTGTTGGACATTTTGAACAACTTGAGGATAGACAAGTCCCCCGGGCCTGACGGGATATATCCTAGGATTATGTGGGAAGCAAGAGAGGAAATTGCAGTACCGTTGGCAATGATCTTCTCGTCTTCACTGGCAACGGGGGTGGTACCAGGGGACTGGAGAGTAGCGAATGTTGTGCCCCTGTTCAAAAAAGGGAATAGGGATAACCCCGGGAATTACAGGCCTGTTAGTCTTACTTCTGTGGTAGGCAAAGTAATGGAAAGGGTACTGAGGGATAGGATTTATGAGTATCTGGAAAGACACTGCTTGATTAGGGACAGCCAGCACGGATTTGTGAAGGGTAGTTCTTGCCTTACAAGTCTTATTGAATTCTTCGAGGAGGTGACCAAGCATGTGGATGAGGGAAGAGCAGTGGATGTAGTGTACATGGATTTTAGTAAGGCATTTGATAAGGTTCCCCATGGTAGGCTTATGCGGAAAGTCAGGAGGCATGGGATAGAGGGAAATTTGGCCAATTGGATAGAAAACTGGCTAACCGGTCGAAGGCAGAGAGTGGTGGTAGATGGTAAATATTCAGCCTGGAGCCCAGTTACAAGTGGAGTTCCGCAGGGATCAGTTCTGGGTCCTCTGCTGTTTGTAATTTTTATTAATGACTTAGATTTTGTTTTTGTTTAAACAGTTAGCTTTAGAGGGATGGCAGTGAAGGCAGTGCAATGTTCCTCCTGCAACATGTATGAGGTGAGGGATGCCATCGACGTCCCTGCCGATTACACTTGCAGGAAGTGCACCCATCTCCAGCTCCTCCAAGACCGTGTTAGGGAACTGGAGCTGGAGTTGGATGAACTTCGGATCATTCGGGAGGCAGAGGGGGTCATAGATCAGAGTTATAGGGAAGTAGTAACTCCAAAGATGGCAGATAGATGGGTGACAGTGAGGGGGACTGGGAGGAAGCAGCCAGTGCAGGGACCTCCTGCGGCCATTCCCCTCAAGAACAAGTATACCGTTTTGGATACTTGTGGGGGGGATGACTTACCAGGGGTAAGTAACGGGGCTCAGGTCTCTGGCACGGAGCCTGTCCCCGTTACTCAGAAGGGAAGGGTGAAGAAGAGCAGAGCAGTAGCAATTGGGGACTCGATAGTTCGTGGCACAGATAGGCGGTTTTGTGGGAACGAGAGAGACTCACGTTTGGTATGTTGCCTCCCAGGTGCAAGGGTACGTGATGTCTCTGATCGTGTTTTCCGGGTCCTGGAGGGGGAGGGGGAGCAACCCGAAGTCGTGGTCCACATTGGCACCAACGACATAGGTAGGAGGAGTGCTGAGGATGTTAGACAGGCTTTCAGGGAGCTAGGTTGGAAGCTTGGAGTTAGAACAAACAGAGTTGTTGTCTCTGGTTTGTTACCCGTGCCACGTGATAGAGATCCGAGGAATAGGGAGAGAACAATTAAATGCGTGGCTTCAGGGATGGTGCAGGAGGGAGGGGTTCCAGTTTTTGGATAACTGGGGTTCTTTCTGGGGACGGTGGGACCTCTATAAACAGGATGGTCTACACCTGAACCTGAGGGGAACCAGTATCCTTGGGGGGAGGTTTGCTAGTGCTCTTGGGGGGGGTTTAAACTAACTCGGCAGGGGCATGGGAACCCAGATTGTAGCTTCAGGGTGCAGGGCCTGGAGTATAGGGAGGTGAGGAACATGGCATCAATTTCCAAGGAGGGTGCCTGTAAACAGGGAAGTGGCTTGAAGTGTGTATACTTCAATGCAAGAAGTATACGAAATAAGGTAGGTGAACTTGCAGCGTTGGTTGGTACCTGGGACTTCGATGTTGTGGCTATTACGGAGACATGGCTAGAACAGGGACAGGATTGGCTGTTGCAGGTTCCGGGATTTAAATGTTTTAGTAGGGTCAGAGGTGGGGGTAAAAGAGGGGGAGGTGTGGCATTGCTTGTCAAAGATAGTATTACAGCGGTGGAAAGGACGATGGATGAGGACTTGCCATCTGAGGTAGTTTGGGCTGAGGTTAGGAATAGGAAAGGTGAGGTCACCCTGTTAGGAGTCTTTTACAGGCCTCCTAATAGTCCTAGAATCATTGAAGAAAGGATTGGGAAGGTGATTCAGGAGATGAGTGACAGTAATAGGGTGGTTGTTATGGGGGACTTTAACTTTCCTGATATTGATTGGGAAAGCTATAGCTCAAGTTCGTTAGATGGGTCAGTGTTTGTTCAATGTGTGCAGGAGAGTTTCCTGACACAATATGTAGACAGGCCAACAAGAGGTGAGGCCATACTGGATTTGGTTCTGGGTAACGAACCAGGCCAGGTGTTAGAATTAGAGGTAGGTGAGCACTTTGGGGATAGTGACCATAATTCGGTGATTTTTACACTCGTGATGGAGAGGGATAAGTGTGTACTACAGGGCAAGAATTATAGCTGGGGTAAGGGAAATTATGATGCGGTGAGGCATGACTTAGGATGTGTGGCTTGGAAAAGTAGACTCCAAGGCAAGAGTGTAAATGATATGTGGAACTTGTTCAAGGGGCAACTATTGAGTGTCCTTGATAATTATGTACCTGTCAGGCAGGAAGGAAAGGGTCGTGCGAGGGAGCCGTGGTTTAATAAGGAATTGGAATCCCTTGTTAAATGGAAGAGGGCGGCCTATCTCAAGATGAGACGTGAAGGTTCAATTGGGGCGATTGAGAGTTATAGGGTAGCCAGGAAGGACCTGAAGAGAGAGCTAAAAGCAGCAAGGAGGGGACATGAAAGGTCCTTAGTAGATAGGATTAGGGAAAACCCTAAGGCTTTCTATAGGTATGTTAGGAATAAAAGAATGACTAGGGTAGGAATAGGTCCAGTCAAGGATAGTAGGGGGAAGTTGCGTGTGGAGGCGGAAGAGATTGGGGAGACACTGAATGAATACTTTTCTTCAGTATTCACTCAGGAACAGGGCATTGTTGTCGATGAGAATACTGAGGCACAAATAAGTAGAATGGATGGCTTTGAGGTATGTAGAGAAGAGGTGTTGGAAATCCTGGAAAAGGTGAAAATAGATAAGTCCCCTGGGCCTGATGGCATTTATCCTAGGATTCTCTGGGAAGCAAGGGAGGAGATTGCAGAGCCATTGGCCTTGATTTTTATGTCCTCTTTGTCTACAGGAGTAGTCCCAGAAGACTGGAGGATAGCAAATGTGGTTCCCTTGTTCAAAAAGGGGAGTAGGGATAGCCCTAGTAACTATAGGCCGGTGAGTCTCACTTCTGTTGTGGGCAAAGTCTTAGAGAGAATTGTAAGGGATAGGATTTATGCACATCTAGATAGGAATAATGTGATCAAGGATAGTCAGCATGGTTTTGTGAAGGGCAAGTCGTGCCTCACAAACCTTATTGAATTCTTTGAAAAGGTGACGAAGGAGGTTGATGAGGGGAAAGCGGTAGATGTGGTATATATGGATTTTAGTAAGGCGTTTGATAAGGTTCCCCATGGTAGGCTACTGCAGAAAATACGGAGATATGGCATTGAGGGTGAGTTGGAGGTTTGGATTAGGAATTGGCTGGATGGAAGAAGACAGAGGGTAGTAGTTGATGGCAAAGTTTCTTCATGGAGTGCCGTCACTAGCGGTGTTCTGCAAGGATCTGTTTTGGGACCATTGCTGTTTGTCATTTTTATAAATGACCTGGAAGAGGGGTTAGAAGGTTGGGTGAGCAAGTTTGCGGATGATACGAAAGTCGGAGGAGTTGTTGACAGTGAGGAAGCATGTGGCAGGTTACAGCAGGATATAGAGAAGCTGCAGAGCTGGGCAGAAAGGTGGCAGATGGAATTCAATGTAGCTAAGTGCGAGGTGATTCACTTTGGGAAGAATAACAAAAAGATGGGGTACTGGGCTAATGGTCGGATACTTGGTAGTGTGGATGAGCAGAGGGATCTTGGTGTCCATGTACACAGATCTCTGAAAGTTGCCACCCAGGTAAATAGTGCGGTGAGGAAGGCATATGGCGTACTGGCTTTTATTGGTAGAGGAATTGAGTTCCGGAGTCCTGAGGTCATGATGCAGTTGTATAAGACTCTGGTACGGCCGCATCTGGAATATTGTGTGCAGTTTTGGTCGCCATACTATAGGAAGTATGTGGAGGCATTGGAACGGGTGCAGAGGAGGTTTACTAGGATGTTGCCTGGTATGGAAGGAAAATCGTATGAGGAAAGACTGAGGCACTTGGGGCTGTTTTCACTAGAGAAAAGAAGGTTTAGGGGTGACTTGATTGAGGTGTACAAGATGATTAGGGGGTTAGATAGGGTCGACAGTATGAACCTTTTCCCGCGTATTGAGTCGGGTATTACAAGGGGGCATAGCTTTAAATTAAGGGGGGGTAGATATAGGACTGATGTTAGGGGTAGGTTCTTCACTCAGCGAGTCGTTAGTTCATGGAATGCCCTGCCAGTAACAGTGGTGGACTCTCCCTCTTTATGGGCATTTAAGAGGGCATTGGATAGGTATATGGAGGATAGTGGGTTAGTGTAGTTTAGGTGGGCTTGGATCGGCGCAACATCGAGGGCCCAAGGGCCTGTACTGCGCTGTATTCTTCTATGTTCTATGTTCTATAGATGAGGGAGTCGAAGGGTGGGTCAGTAAATTTGCGGATGATACGAAGATAGGTGGAGTTGTGGACAGTGAGGAGGGCAGTTGTCGGCTGCAGAGGGACTTAGATATGATGCAGAGCTGGGCTGAGGAGTGGCAGATGGAGTTCAACCCTGCCAAGTGTGAGGTTGTCCATTTTGGAAGAACAAATAAGAATGCGGAATACAGGGTTAATGGTAGGGTTCTTAGTCAGGTGGAGGAACAGAGGGATCTTGGGGTCTATGTACATAGATCTTTGAAGGTTGCCACTCAGGTGGATAGAGTTTGTAAGAAGGCCTATGGAGTATTATCGTTCATTAGCAGAGGGATTGAATTCAAGAGTCGTGAAGTGATGTTGCAGCTGTACAGGACTTTGGTTAGGCCACAGTTGGAGTACTGTGTGCAGTTCTGGTCGCCTCACTTTAGGAAAGATGTGGAAGCTTTGGAGAGGGTGCAGAGAAGATTTACCAGGATGTTGCCTGGAATGGAGAGGAAGTCGTACGAGGATAGGTTGAGAGTTCTCGGCCTTTTCTCGTTGGAACGGCGAAGGATGAGGGGTGACTTGATAGAGGTTTATAAGATGATCAGAGGAATAGATAGAGTAGACAGTCAGAAACTTTTTCCCCGGGTACAACAGAGTGTTACAAGGGGACATAAATTTAAGGTGAAGGGTGGAAGGTATAGGGGAGATGTCAGGGGTGGGTTCTTTACCCAGAGAGTGGTGGGGGCATGGAATGCGCTGCCCGTGGGAGTGGTAGAGTCGGAATCATTGGCGACCTTTAAGCGGCATTTGGATAGGTACATGGATGGGTACTTAATCTAGATTAGAAGTTCGGCACAACATCGTGGGCCGAAGGGCCTGTTCTGTGCTGTATTGTTCTATGTTCTATGGATAAATGCTAAGTGATTCATTTTGCACGCTCAAATTTGAATGCTGAATACAAGGTTAGAGACAGGATTCCTGGCAGTGTGGAGGAGCAGGATCTTGGGGCCCATGTACACAGATCCCTCAAAGTTGCCACTGAAGTTGATAGGGCTGTTAAGAAGGCATATGATGTTTCGGCTTTCATTATCAGGGGGATTGAGTTTAAGAGCCATGAAATTTTGCTGCAATTCTATAAACCCTAGTTAGACCACATTTGGGATATTGTGTCCAGTTCTGGTCACCTCATTATAAGAAGGATGTAGATGCTTTAGATAGGTTGCAGAGGAGATTTACCAGGATGCTGCCCGGATTGGAGGGCATGTCTTATGAAGATAGGTTGAGTGAGCTCAGGCTTTTCACATTGGAGAGAAGGAAGAGAGGTGACTTGATAAAGGTGTGCAAGGTAATGACAGGCATAGATAGAGTAGGTGGCCAGAGACTTTGCCCCTGGGCAGAAATGGATGTCACGAGGAATCATAATTTCAAGGTGATTAGAGGAAGGTATAGGTGAGATGTCAGAGGTAGGTTCTTTATGCAGAGAGTGGTGGGTGCATGGAATGTACTGCTAGCGGTGATAATAGAGTCAGAGACATTAGGGACATTTAAGCGATTGCAGGACAAGCACGTGGACTGCAGTAAATCAGGTTTATCTTGGATTAAGATAAATGCTTAGCACAACATGGTGAGCTGAAGAATATGACAGCACAGTATAGGCTCTATGACTCCTGGAATAAAGGACCTGATTTATCAAGAGATTACACCTTAATTCTGGGAGCTGGATGAACTTCGGATCATTCGGGAGGCAGAGACTGTGATAGATAAGAGTTACAGGGAAGTAGTTACTCCAAGGCACGAAGAATGTTGGGTAACAGTTAGAAGGGGGAGAAAACAGTCAGTGCAGGGATCCCTGTGGTCGTTCCCCTGAGAAAAAAGTATACTGTTTTGGATACTGTTGGGGGGGGGAAACGACTTATCAGGGGCATGCAGTGGGGTGCAGGTCTCTGGCACAGAGTCTGTCCTTGTTGCACAGAAAGGAAGGGGGAAAGGAGGGGAGTGTTACTCATTGGGGACTCAATAGTTAGAGGGTCAGATAGAAGGTTTGCTGGGAATGAAAGAGATCCACGATTGGTTGTTGCCTCCCAGGTGCCAGGGTCTGTGATGTCTCGGATCGTATCTTTGGGGTCGTGAGGGGAGAGGGTAACCAGCCCAAATTCGTGGTCCACATTGGTAGAAAGAGTGATAGGGATGTAAGGCAGGATTTCAGGGAGCTAGGGTAGAAGCTGAAAGCGAGAACAAACGGAGTTGTCATCTCTGGATTGTTACCTGTGCCATGTCATAGCTAGGTGAAGAACAGGGAGAGATATCAGCTGAACACATGGCTGCAGGGATGGTGCAGGAGGGTGGGTTTCAGGTTTATGGATAATTGAGGCTCATTCTGGGGAAGGTGGGACCTCTACAAACAGGATGGTCTTCACTTGAAGTACAGGGGAACTAATATCCTGGTGTGAAATTTGCTAGTGTTATTCGGGTGGGTTTAAATGAGCTCAGCTGGGGGATAGGAACCTGTGTTGTAGTTCCAGTGCACAGGAAGATGAGAATAGGGAGGACATGTACAGGATTGCACGGTCACAGGAATATCTGGAATAAGGTAGATGAGCTTGCAGCATGGATAGGTACCTAGGAATTTGATGTTGTGGCCATTTCAGAGACATGGATAGAGCAAGGTCAGGAATGGATATTGCAGGTTCCAGGGTTGAGATCTTTCATTAAGATCAGGTAAGGTGGTAAAAGAGGGGAGGTGTGGCTTTGTTAGTCAAGGACAGTATAACAGTGGCAGGAAGACCTTTTGACGAAGACTTATCTACTGAGGTGATATGGGCTGAGGTTAGAAACAGGAGAGGAGAGGTCACACAGCTGGGAGTTTTATAGGCCTCCGCAAAGTTCCAGGGATGTGGAGGAGAGGATTGGCAAATCGATTCTGGGCAGGAATGAAAGGAACAGGATGGTCATTATGGGAGATTTTTGTACAGTTGCAGCATGACATCACGACTCCAAAACTCAACCTCTCTACCAATAAAACCCAACACAGTGTATGACTTCCTAACAGCACTTTCAACCTGGATAGCAACTTTCAGGGATCTATGTTAATGGACACCAAGATCCCTCTGCACATCCACACTACCAACAATCTTTCCATTGACCCAGTATTCTGCCTTCCTGTTATTCGTCCCAAAGTGAATCACCTCACATTTATCTGCATTGAATTCCATTTGCCATCTCTCAGCCCAATTCTGCAGTTTATCCAAGTCTCCCTGCAACCTGCAACATTCTTCCACACTGTCCACCACTCCACCGACTTTAGTATCATCTGCAAACTTACTAACCCATCCATTTAATCCTGCGTCCAAGTCATTTATAAAAATGACAAACGGCAGCGGTCCCAAAGCAGATCCTTGTGGCACACCACTAGTAACTGGACTCCAGGCTGAATATTTTCCATCAACTATCACTTGTTGCCTTTTTACAGAAAGTCAGTTCCTAATCCAAACTGCCAAATCACCTTCAATCCCATGCTTCTGCATTTTCTCCAACTGCCTACCATGTGGAACCTTATCAAAGGCTTTACCGAAGTCCATGTACACCACGTCAACTGCCCTACCCTCATCCACATGCTTGGTCACCTTCTCAAAAAACGGAGGTTTATGAGACACGACCTGCCTTTGATGAATCCATGTTGACTATTTCCAATCAAATTGTTGCTTGCTAAATGATTATAAATCCTATCTCTTATAATCCTTTCCAAAACTTTTCCTCTAACAGACATAAGGCTCACTGGTCTATAATTACCTGGGTCATCTCTACTGCCCTTCTTGAACAATAGCACAACATTTGCAATCCTCCATGCCTTTGGTACTAAACCTGTAGACAATGACGACTCAATATCAAGGCCAAAGGCTTGGCCATCTCCTCCCCAGCTTCCCAGAGAATTATGGAAAAATCCCATCTGGCCCAGGGGACTTGTCTACTTTGCAAATTAAGGAGTGATAGATTTAAGACAGATGTCAGAGGCAGGTTCTTTACTCAGAGAGTGGTAAGGGTGTGGAATGCCCTGCCTGCCAATGTAGTTAAATCAGCCACATTAGGGGCATTTAAACAGTCCTTGGATAAGCACATGGATGATGATGAGATAGTGAAGGGTGATTGGCTTAATTAGTTCACAGGTCGGTGCAACATTGAGGGCTGAAGGGCCTGTTCTGAGCTGTATTGTTAGAGTTTAGAAGAGTGAGGGGTGATCTTATTGAAACATACAAAATTCTCACTTTTATAGGGTGGCTGTTGAGAAGATGTTTCCACTACTGGGTGAATCTCAAACGTAGTTATAGAATGAGGGGGCACTCATTTAAAACTGAGATACAAAGGAATTTCTTCATTCAGAATGGTGATTGTCGAGAATCGCCTAACGCAGGGAATTGGCGAAAGTGAGGACTGCAGATGCTGGAGATTAGAGTTGAGAGTGTGGTGCTGGAAAAGCACAGCAGGTCAGGCAGCATCTGAGAAGCAGAAGAGTTGATGTTTCGGGCAAAAGTCCTACTCGCCTGCTCCTCGGATGCTGTCTGACCTGCTCTGCTAACCCAAAGAGTTGTGGAGGTTAGATCACAAGTATTTTAAGAGGGAGTAGATCCTATTTCTTGTGCATGCTCTGTTGACGTTTTGTATTTTGTTTTATTCATTTTTAGTTATTATATATATTAATTTATTTGAGAAAAGGAAATCTGTTATTATCTTGCAGGGTCTGACAGGAATGCCAGAGATGAAATGGAACTAAGGATGGTTACAGGTTAATTGGTGACAATTGGGTGTATGGATAGGGGCATTAAACAATCAGTATGTTTGAGTCTTGAGATGAGAGAGCTGAACTGAAGTACAACAAAAAATGACTGTAACTGACATTTTAACATCAAAATGACGTCAAAATCCTTCTAGTCTTCTTGAAACATGCCTTTCTTTCTACTTCTATTTCATACACTAGATTACAAAAATGTACATATTAAAAAGTAATAATTTACTTTATCTTTTCCCATCAAAATGAATTTTCATATTGACCTTGGAAAACTCCCTTGGTCATCATGATAAATAAGGTGAAGACTTGAGTCCAGAGCCATAAGAATTATACAATGACAATTTGTTCACCTGATCAAAGAATTTGTAGCATTTAATACAAAAATGTATGCCATGACTAATGTTCCTTCAAAGAAATCTCCTAATACTGAAAAGGAAAAACAATCAAGATATAAAGTGCAGATATTTTAAAATGCTACTTACGGATGCTGAAGTACATTAGAACAGAGTGCAGGATCTACTTTTTGCCAGCTACCCAAATGTGCTGCTGCCTTATGTAGCAGGTCACAATAACATGGTGGTAATAGATGCCTCGTTAATAGTACACAAGTACTGACCCAAACTAAGATAAAAAGTTCACATGACCACCTCTTATCGTAATATTGTGTACTCTGTTAAAAGACACAAAAATCCATAAGTTATAGAAGAAACAAGAAAGCACTTAAAAGAGATACTTCTGACTTTAGAAAAATACTGTACTGGGTGATATATGATTTTTTTGAATGAGGAATAAAGCTGGACTTCAGAAGCATTTGTATAATTAAGGCCATAACCCAGAAATTGATTTAAAGAGAGACTATATTAAGGAAAAAAAAAGGTGTTCAGTCTCTGAAACACAGGCAATGTGGCTGACAGGATGCAGGCAACTCTGTCTTCATGCATCTCAGGTGTGGATCAGTTCGCACTCACACCCTTGAGTCATAAAACTCTGGGATCAAATACCAGGGCTTGAACACAGAAATCAAGACTGATTTCTAGCGCTACACTGTTGAAGGTGCATCTCTTGGATGAGCTGTTGAACTGCAGCCCATCTGTCTCTTCTGGTGAATTAAAAGGTCCCATGGCACTTGTTATGATTCTCATTAAAAAAATGATAAATTAAAAGAATTTGAAGCTTACCAAATAACCCAACGGAAAAAAATTTGAATGACAGGTTTCATTTTTTAAACTAACTCTCACTTTAACAATCAAATCAAAATCAAATTGAATTATGCATTAATTAATAGGCAAACTGTAAACCACAAATTACACTATGGCTGATACAAAGGTAAATCTCTTTAATACATATGCCATAAGATATAGGAGTCTCTTTAATACATATGCCATAAGATATAGGAGCAGAAGGAGCTAGATGTCTTTTCCATTTTACTGATTAAAAATTCTTTACCACGGAAGGCTGCAGCAGCTGGGTCTTGAAGTATATTCAGAGTTGGGATAGCCATATTTTTAATTGGCAAGGGAATCAAGGCTTATGGGGAAAAGCCAGGAAAATGGCATTGACCATATGGAAAATAAAGAACATGAAAGCATGGAAAGAGATAAAGCATGAAGACCACTGGCAATCTGTGGTCTGTGGAAGGCAGGATGGGATAAGAATAGTGGAATGCTCTTACACCAATTAGCAGAGTAAGGTTAAGGCTGAAAGGTCAGTATGGTGAGATGAGATAACACAAGTAATAAAGCAAGTTTCTCTGTTAAGTATCATTGTGACAAGATTGGGGCAATAACTATTTGGGACACAACATTAAAATATCTAATTAATAGTTTAGTAGAGTCAGCTTGAGACAGGAGACTATTGTAATAGATGGAATAGCTAAACATCTATCATGACAGGTTAGTCTGGAATGGAAGATCACTGTAGCAGAGTTAGCAATAAATATCTAACCATGACATCAGAATTACATTAAGTAGAATGTACAACTAAAGAGATAATGGGAACTAACATCACTGGTTTATTGTGTAGCTAGAGTGAGGTACTTTGATTAGTATAGTTGGACATGCTGATAAGCTAACAGAAACATGATAAAAAAGTTTTAAAAATCCACGAACCCCGAGGTTCATGGGCATTCGAGAATCTGCTTTCTCAGTGTCACGGCTTTTTGTTTGCAAATAAAAGACCTACTTCTTGAAGAACTCTCTGCGTCCCCTGGTGATTCTCTATATTTTCTCCACAACAACCACTAACAGATCAACCATGATGTCAGTGAATACTGGTGTAGACTCAACAGATCAGATGGCCGACTTCTGCCCCTACATCTTATGGTCTTATGGATTATTTCTGGCAGTGGGAGAGGTCTATCATATTTCATTGGATAACTACTATCTGCTTCAAACTGCGTAGTTCTCCATTAAATAACTGTGTCCTGCGATGACGTGCTTGTTCAATGGGTGCTTGGAATTTATAATCATTTCTCGATAGGTGAGTCACTAATATTTGTGTCAGGCAAGACAAACTTAACAATTAAGATATCAGTTTTGTTTGTAAGCTTGACCACGCCTCTGGGCTTTGTAGTTCACCTTCTGCAGATTATTGATGCATGAAAGACAGCTGAGAGTGACAAAGACCGTATAAGGCTCAATGTGGCCATTGCTGTGCTACAGGGAAAAAAATTCTAGATGTGCTCAAAGTAGATCCCTTAAGAAGAAACACCACAATTTCTTCTGGCAGGATAATGTCTAAGAGGTATTACATTAACATGGAACAGCTTTGGCAGCCAAAATCTCCATTCATAATGATTGAATCCTTCCCAGGATGCTTAGATAGACTTCTTACTGCTTGCTTGTCAACAAGCATTGGTGAAGTTCACAGTTGAAACTTTATTGCTGGAACAGCACAGCAGGTCAGGCAGCATCCAGGGAACAGGAGATTCGACGTTTCGGGCACAGGCCCTTCTTCAGCATCTGCAGACCTCACTTTCTCCTTGGTGAAGTTCACCCCAAACGTCAAGGATCAATTCTATGAGGCACCTGATACTGCCTTCGGCAAAATTTACAGGGCTGAGGGACTACCTTCTTGTGCATTTCAGAACAAAGGTAAGTAATGAGTACACATCTTGACCTCACATAGAGCACCAGGGAGTTGGCAAGGTGAACAAAATGAGAAGAGGTCGCTGAACATGTGCTGTTATCATGAACTGTGTGAGATAAATTACTCACTGGAGGAGGTGGGTCCATAACCATTGCCATCCTAATTGACAGACAGCCAAGCACCTTAGTGCAAAAAATAAGACTGAAGCATTTGCAACAATCTTCAGCTACAAGTGCTGAGTAGATTATCCATTTCTGCATTGTCCAGAGGTCACCAGCATCACACATACCAGTGTTCAGCCAAGCTGGTTAATTCCACATGACATTAACTAACCGTTGGAGATACTGGATGCTGTAAAAGCTATGGGCCCTGGCACCACTCCAGAATGTGTCTCAGCTATTCGAGTACAACTCCAGTATTGGCATCTATCTGACATTGTGGAAAACCACCCACACATAAAGCAGGACAAATCTAATCTGGCCAATTACCACTTTATCAGTCTATTCTCAATCATCAGTAAAGTGACAGAAGTTATCAACAGAGGTATTAAGGAGCACTGGTTAAGCATCAAACTGCTCAGTGACAATCAAGTTGGGTTCCACCAGGGTGATCCAGCTTCTAACCTCATTACAGCCTTAGTTCATACATGGACAAAAGAGCTAAATTCCAAAGGTGAGGTGAGAGTGACTGCACTTGACATCAATGCCAAATCAGACCAAGTGTGTTATCGAAAAGGTCAAGCAAAACTAGAGTCAATGAGAATCTGGGAAATCTCTGCTGGTTGGAGACACACCTTGGACAGAGGAAGATGGTTGTGATTGATGAAGGTGAGTCA
Source organism: Chiloscyllium plagiosum (assembly GCF_037043375.1). Taxonomy (NCBI): domain Eukaryota; kingdom Metazoa; phylum Chordata; class Chondrichthyes; order Orectolobiformes; family Hemiscylliidae; genus Chiloscyllium; species Chiloscyllium plagiosum. The sequence goes on along the minus strand of NW_028270168.1, from coordinate 59,215 downwards.
ATTCAGCTCCAGGACATCTCTGCAGGATTTTGTTACTAACTAAAGGTAGTGTAGTAAGCGAAACCACCTTCAGCTGCTTCATCAGCTTTTTGCTTTTTTCGTCAGGTGAAAAGTGGGGATATGCGCTGATGACTGCAGTGTTCAGAATTATTCATGACTCCTCTGATACTGAAGTAGCCAGTATCAAATGCAGCAAAACCTGGACAATATTCCAGTTTGGGCTAACAAATGGCAAGTGATGCTTGCACCACACAGATTTTCCTTTGTCTAGTTTCTGTTTTGATTTCTACTTTGCAGTTTGTGTTAGCTTGCTTTACTGTATACAAAACCAACCTTAAGTTCCTGCCTTTTCCACTGTACATTCTCAGAATCTCACTTTTGGATTTCGACTTTTAGGTAGACAATGGCTGTATACTACTCTTTTGATTACTTCCCCTTTTTTAGCACAACTAAACCCTAAATTACCATGGCTATTTCACCTTTCTTCCTCTATTCTTTATCTCTCCCTCTTAAAAGTCATAGAGATCTGCACTCAGAAAATGCCCTTTGGCCCATTGAGTCTGCAGTGATCAAAAACAACCTCAAACTATTCCAATCCTGTTTTCCCGCACTTGGCCCAAAACTTTCAATGTGTTGACATTGCAAGCGCACATCTGAATGCTTCTTAAGTGTTATGAGAGTTTATGCCTCTACCATTCTTACAAGTTGTGAGTTCCAGATTCCCATCAACCTCTGGGTGAAAGTGATTTTTCCTCACCTCTTCTCTAAACCTTCTGCCTCCTATCTTAAATATATGCCCCCAGTCATTGATCCCTCCATCAAAGGGGAAAATTTCTCCCTATATGCCCTATCCATGCCCCTCATAATTTTATACATCTCATTTATGTCCCCTCTCAATCTCCTGTGCTTCAAGTAAAATAACCCCAGTTTATCCAATCTCTCTTCATAAATAAAACTCTCCAGCCGAGGCAACATCCTGGTAAGTCTCCTCTGCACTGTCTCCAGTGTTACCACTTCACTCCTATAATGTGGATTCCAGTATTGCACACAATACCTAACCAATGTTTTATACAGTTCCAGCATAAATTCACTGCTCTTAAACTCTTTTGCCCCAACTAACCATCTTGCCCACCTGTCCTGATAACTTGAGGTGAGTATACATGCACATCAGGTCCCTTTGATCCTTAGTGCCTCCCAAGATCCTATTGCTCATCATGTATTCCCTTACCTTGTTTGTTATGCCCAAGTGCATCACCTTACATTTATCTGGATTAAATTCCATTTGCCACTGATCAGCCCATCTGTATCCTCTTGCCATCTAAGGCTATCCCCTCCTATTTATCATCCTACCAATATTTGTATTGTAAATGAACTTACTGATCAACCTTCTTACATTCAAGTCTGAACCATTTATGTAAACTACAAATAGCAAGGACCCCAACACTGAACCTTGTGGAACCTAACACCCCTGAACCTTCAATCATCTGCTTCCTGCCAATCAGGCAGTTATGAACTAAATTGCCAAATGCCCTTGGTTCCTATGGGTTCTTATCTTTGCTATCAGTATCCCATACAGGTCCATATCAAAAGCCTTGTTCATCAAAAGCTTGCCCTCATCCACACACCTGGTCACCTCTTCAAAAATTCAATGAAGTTGGTCAGACATGACCTCCCCTGAACAAACCTTTGCTAACTGTTCTTGATTAATTCCTGCCTTTTCAAACAGAGTAATTCCGTCTCTCGGAATTGCTTGCACTAAGGTTAGACTGTGGTTATGGTTTCCTGGTTTACCCTTTGCTACTTTCTTGAATAACTGAACCACATTAGCTGTCCTCCAGCACCTCTCATGTGACCAGCGAGGAACTGAACATTTTTGCAGGTGTGTTCCTGCTTTTGCCCCTTTTGTCTTGCTCAATAACCTGGGGCACATTTCATCCAGCCCTGGGGATTTATCTACTTTCAAGCCTTCCTTTGTCCTTCCCTCATTATCCTTTTACTTTTAATATACCTGCAAAACATTTTAGGATTTTCCTTTATTTTACTTGCCAGTATGCTTTCGTATCCTGTTTTAGTTCTCCTAATTACTCTTGTTTTCTCTAGCGTTTGCGCCTTTTTGGGCTCTGAAAACTCTGCCCAATGCATGACAAGTGCATGTTGACTGGACTGCCTACAGATAAGCAGTCTCAAAGGATGTAGCAAAAGCAGAGGACAAAGGAACGTCAGATAGCAGAGACGAAAGCCAATCAGAAGAAAAACACATTTTTATGACATTGGGCCAGCTGCAGAAGGGACTGCCACTCATAAGTCAGCTTTTACGGCTACAACAGACAATGTTTATTCCATAAGTGACATATACCCTGGGTACAATCCATTCTTTCCCTCCTGAGAGGGGTGGATGCCATCAACGACCTCAGAAAATGAAAACCACATTCAAAGTTAAAGATCTAAAGACTTTGTGCTGCTCATTTTGAATTTCTTGTTAATTTTCAGCAAAATGGTGGAAAAATTGTTCGCAAATAATGCAAATAAAGCTATATATCTGCAATAACAGCCTGATGAATAGCTTAAGATATTACGCCTTTGCATTTTATATTTATTACTTACCTTTATAAACCAAACAGGAACAAAGGCTATGTAATACGCACTCAGCATCGCATTGACCAGAACTTCTTTCATGCGCCAGTTGAAATCTAATTTCAAATGTTCAACTTCATTTCTGATCAAGTCTGGAGACAAGCAGCATGCATGAGTTGGCATGGTGTTTATGCTGTACATTTGATTAGTATGATGCTTCCATGTTTCCTTTAAAACTGTTAAGCAATCTTTCCTTCTTCCAACTGCTGTTTCTGTCTCATTGGGACCTATATTAGCCACAGATGGCGGCAAGTTTGATTTCTTCAGATCATTATTCAATCGAAACAAAGGTATGTACATTCCAAATCTACAGAAATAGAAAATCAAGTGTGCTATCATTTCTTTTGTAATTTAAGCATAACATTTATTAACAGCATTTTTTCATCAGGTTATAATGAAGAAAATAAGTTTATGGCAGAGACCAGATTATGACATACAAGTGAACGAGAGAATTATGCAATAAGGGCATGTCATTGAGTACAGCCAAGATCAAAGAGAGATCAGGGACAATCAGGTAAGGTTGGAAAACTGGATGAAGCTAAATAAAGGAGATGGTGCTGATAAGGGTAAAGCTGGATAGGGAGGAGCTCTCTATCAGAAGGCTTTGAGGTAATAGGGAATATCACAAAACATTAAAAAAGAGTATTTGTAAATGCTATCATTATACTAAATAGGCAATGTGAAAATATCGCTATTAAAACTCTGGGTACTAAAATAGTGACAGAGAACTGGATAAATTTTTGAGAAAATCTGATAATCACCAGCATTTCAAGAGCAAATATATTCAAATTACATTTTTAGCAGTAGACGTTGTTGACACAGACTTTAGTAAAGCCTTTGACAAGGTTCCTTATGGTAGACTAATTAGTAAAAAGTTAGATCATATGGGATTCAGGAAGAGCTTGCTAACTGGATACAAAATTGGTTTGACGGTGCAAGACAGGTGGTAGTGGTTGAGGGTTGTTTTTCGGACTTGAGGCCTATGACCAGGAGTGTTCCACAGGGAAGTAGAGAGTCCACTTTTGTTTGTAATTTATATACACAATTAGGAGGCATGGTTAGTAAGCTTGTGGATAACACCAAAATTGGTATAGTCCACATTGAAGAAAGTTACTTAAGATTACAAACGGAGCAAGACCAACTGCGCCAATAGGCTGAGGAGTGACAGGTGGAGTCTAAAATGTATAAATGCAAGATAATGCATTTCGGTAAAACAAACAAGAGCAGGACTTATACAGTTAATGGTAGGGCTCCTGCCCGAAACGTCGATTTTCCTGCTCCTCGGATGCTGCCTGACCTGCTATGTTTTTCTAGCACCACTCTAATCTTGACTCTGATCTCCAGCATTTGCAGTCCTCACTTTCGCACTGGGTAACATGGTCGAACAGAGAGACCTATGGGTTCAGGTACATGTTTTTTTGAAATCTGCATCACAGGTAGACAGGATAGTGCAAAGTGACTTGGAAGTCCTAATCCAGGTTTCTTGTAAGGTAAACTTGCAGGTTGAGTCGGAGTTTAATTCAGATAAATGCGAGGTGCTGCATTTTGGGAAAGCAAATCTTAGCAGGACTTATACACTTAATGGTAAGGTCCTAGGGAGTGTTGCTGAACAAAGAGACCATGGAGTGCAGGTTCATAGCTCCTTGAAAGTGGAGTCGCAGGTAGATAGGATAGTGTAGAAGACGTTTGGTATGCTTTCCTTTATTGGTCAGAGTATTGAGTACAGGAGTTGGGAGGAGAAAGTGAGGACTGCAGATGCTGGAGATCAGAGCTGAAAATGTGTTGCTGGAAAAGCACAGCAGGTCAGGTAGCATCCAAGGAACAGGAGAATCGACGTTTCGGGCATAAGCCCTTCTTTAGGATTCCTGAAGAAGGGCTTATGCCCGAAACGTCGATTCTCCTGTTCCTTGGATGCTGCCTGACCTGCTGCGCTTTTCCAGCAACACATTTTCAGCTACAGGAGTTGGGAGGTCATGTTGCGGCTGTACAGGACATTGGTTAGGCCACTGTTGGAATATTGTGTGCAATTCTGGTCTCCTTCCTATCAGAAAGATGTTGTGAAACTTGAAAGGGTTCAGAGGAGATTTACAAGGATGTTGCCAGGGTTGGAGAATCTGAGCTACAGGGAGAGGCTGAACAGGCTGGGGCTGTTTTCCCTGGAGCGTCGGAAGCTGAGGGGTGACCTTATAGAGGTTTACAAAATTATGAGGGGCATGGATAGGATAAATAGGCAAAGTCTTTTCCCTGGGGTCGGGGAGTCCAGAATTAGAGGGCATAGGTTTAGGGTGAGAGGGGAAAGATATAAAAGAGACCTAAGGGGCAACATTTTCACACAGAAGGTGGTACGTGTATGGAATGAGCTGCCAGAGGATGTGGTGGAGGCAACATTTAAGAGGCATTTGGATGAGTATATGAATAGGAAGGGTTTGGAGGGATATGGGCCGGTGCTGGCAGACGGGACTAGATTGGGTTGGGATATCTGGTCGGCATGGACGGGTTGGACAGAAGGGTCTGTTTCCATGCTGCACATCTCTATGACTCTATGAGTCAGTAATTAGGAAGGCAAATACAATGTCGTCATTCAGCTTGAGAATATAAAAGCAGGGATGTACTTCTGAGGTTACATAAGGCTCTGGTCAGACTACATTTAGAGTACTGTGAGCAATGTTGGGCCCCATATCTCTGGAAGGATGCATCTCCCAGAAATGAAAGGCTTAACATATGAAGAACTTTTAAGGACTCTGGGACTATACTTGATGAAGTTTAGAAAAATGAGGAGGAATCTGATTGAAACTTACAGAATACTGAACTGCCTGGACAAAGCGGATGTTGGGAAGTTGTTTCCACTGGCAGGAGAAACGAGGACTCAAGAGACACTGCCTTAGAGTAAAGTGAAGACCTTTTAGAACAGAGAGGAGGAGAAACTTCTTTACCCAGGCAGCGGTGAATCTGTGGAATTTATTGCCACAGAAGGCTGTGGAGGCCAGGTCATTGAGTACATTTAAAACAGAGACAGATAAGTTCTTGATTGCCAAGAGGATCAAAGGTTACGGGGAGAAAGTGAGAAAATGGGGTTGAAAAGCCTGTCAGCCATGACTGAATGGCAGAGCAGATTTGATAGGCCAAATGGCCTAATTTCTGCTCCTATGTCTTATGGTCTTATTAAGAAGTCGTTTAGCACACTTGCCTTCATTGCTCAGATCATCTAGTATAACGGATGGACAGGTTATTGGTGAGGCCATTTTTGGAGTAGCATGTATAATTCTGGTCACCCTGCTATAGGAAGGATATTACTAAATTGGAGAGGGTTCAGAGATTTAACAGGGTGTTGCCAGGACTGAAGGGTTTGAGTTATAAGGATAGGCTGGGACTTTTTCACTCGCGAGTCGGAGATGGAGGTGATCTTATAGAGGTTTATAAAATCATCAGGGCAAAGATAAGGTGAATAGCAAATCTCTCTTCCTTGGAGGGTGAGTTCAAAACTAGAGGAGATATTTTTAAGGTGAGAGGAGAAAGATTTAAAAGGGACCTGAGGGGCATGCAAGTACAGGTACAACATTTAAAAGACATTTGGATAGGTCCATGAATAGGAAGGGCTTACAGCGATAGGGGCTAAACGCAGGCAAGTGGGACTAGTTTATTTTGGGAAACTTAGCCAGCATGGACGAGTTGGACCGAAGAGTTTCTTTCTGTGCTGTATGACACTTTGGCTATAACTTAAGTATGGCGCACAGTTCTGGTGACCACATTATAGAAAGGCTATGACTACACTAGAGGGTGCAAAAGAGTTTGGCCATGATGCTATCTGGCTAGAGGGTCTGAGCTAAGAGCTGAAAAATGTGTTGCTGGAAAAGTGCAGCAGGTCAGGCAGCATCCAAGGAGCAGGAGAATCGACTTACGCCCGAAACATCGATTCTCCTGCTCCTTGGATGCTGCCTGACCTGCTGCGCTTTTCCAGCAACACATTTTTCAGTTCTGATCTCCAGCATCTGCAGTCCTCACTTTCTCCCGGTCTGAGCTAAGAGGGAAGATTGGATAGGTTTCAGGCTATTTTCCTTGGAGCGGTGAAGGTTGTGAAGGAGCCAGTTAGAGGTGTATAACATACTGAAGGGCATAGATAGGTTGGGTAGGAAGGCATGTTTTCCATTATTGGAAGAGTCAGTAACCAAAGGACTTAGATTTAAAGTAAGAAGCTGAAGAGATTCAAGGTGAAATATTTTCACTGAGTGATGGGAGCTTGGAATTCTGCCCAAAATGGTCACTGGGTCAGAAACTCTTGTAATATTTAAGCAGCATTTAGATATTCGCTTGCGTTGCCATAGCCTTCAGGGGTATGGGACTTAAGTTGGAAAATAGGATTAATGTAATTGGTTCTTTGATGACCAGTACAGACATGATGGGCCAAATATCCTCTTATGTTTTAAACATCTATAATTCTAAATTACATTACTTTTAAATTACTACATTCTACTGCTTACATTTCTGAAGTTCCATAAATTTTAACAAGAAATTAATAACGCATCGATTAATTCATCACGTTATTTTGTTTGAAAATGTTCTTTGGCAGTATCTACCTTCAAGGTGTTATATATTTAATAAGTTCATGGTAAACCTGATTGTGGCCTTAACTCCACTTCCCTGTCTACCTCTGATACAGACTCACAGAAACGTTATGGCACAGAAGGAAGGCAACTGGCCATCATTTCTGCAACAGCTATTCAAATAAACATTATTACCTCACGCCAATTTCCTGCTTTTACCGCAAACCTTTGTGCACTATTTCAATCCAACAATCAGTCCTTGCTCTCAAGTACCTCAATTAAGTCTGCTTCCACCATATTTCTAGGTAGTGCATTCCATGCCTTATCCATTTGCCATGTGAAAAGATTTTTTTCACATCATTCTCATTTCTATGAACATCATTTTAAATCTATGCCCTCTCTTATTTGTTTCTTTTATGCACAGGAACAACTTCTCCTTATCTACTCTATCAAGTCCATTCATGATTTTCAAAACCTCAATCACATGCTCGCTCATTCTTCTTCTCTCCAACAAAAGTAATCAGACTTCTTCAATCTATCTTCAGTGAAATTTCTTATTCTGGAAACCATTCTTGTAAATCGCTTCTACACTCTCTCCAACAGGTACACATCCTTCCTATAATATGTCACAACTGTAAACAATATTCCAGCCTGAGGTCTAACAAGTGTCGTGTAAAAATTCAACATCAACCCCTTTCATTTGTACTTTAAAGGTGAGGACACTGTACGCTTTATTAACTGACCTCCCCACCTCTCCTGCGATCCTTAATGATCTGTGCATATACATGCAAACACTCAGGACTCTTCGCTCCTGCAGAATTTTGGAATTGTACCCCCTATTTTATATTGTTTTTCATTATTCTTTCTGAAAAAGTGCATTAACTTTATTGGTCAGTGCAGTGAGCATACATGTTGGGATGTCATGCTGCGAATGTACAGGACATTGGTTAGGCCACCTTTGGAATAGTGTATTCAAGTCTGGTCTCCCTGCTATAGGGAAGATGCTGTTAAACTAGAAAGGGTGCAGGAAAGATTTACAAGGATGTTGCTGGGACCGGAGGGTTTGTGCTAGAGCCGCTGAAAAGTCTGCGGCTATTTTCCTTGGAGTGTCGGAATTTGAGGAGTGACCTTATAGAGGTCTATAAAATCATGACGGGGAATGGAGAGGGTGAACAGCAAAGATTTTTCCCAGGATGGGTGAAGTCCAAAACTAGAGGCGTAGGTTTAAGGTGAGAGGGGAAAGATATAAATGGGACCCGAGAGTCAACTTTTTTCACACAGAGGGTGGTGTGTGTATGGAATAAGCTGCCAGAGGAAGTGATGGAGACATGTACAATTACAGCGTTGAAAAGGCATCTGGATGGTATATGAATAGGAAGGGTTTAGAGGAATGCAGGCTAAATCCTGGCAAGTAGAACTAGATTAATTTAGGATATCTGGTTGGCATGGATGAATTGGACCGAAGGGTCTGTTTTTGTGCTGTACAAATCTATGATTCTAGGACCTCACATTTCTCTGCACTGAACCTCATTTGCCACCTATCGATTTACTTCACCAACGTGTCAATATTCTTTTGTTGTTTGACACTGTACTCCTTACAGTTCATGTCATCTGTAACTTTGAAACTGTCCCCTGTACACAGAGATCCAGATCATTAATAAATATCAGGAAAGGTCGAGGTAACGCTACTTCAAACCTTCCTCCAGCCCAGAAAATATCCATTTACCCATACTTTGCTTCCTATCATGGCCAATTTTCATAGAATCATATAGGACGGAAGATACCTTTCGTCCCATCAAGTCTGCACCGACAAAAACTACAGGTCCTTCTGGTAAAATGTGCATTTCGTCAATGTGAATTGGCTATAACGTGACTGATGAATTGTGGACGGTGTGGATAACACAAACCTTCTAACTCTACGGGTATAGTGATTTTCTATAGCCATCTTCGAAAGCGCGATTTTCTGTAGCTGTTTTCCATAGCGTGCGGTTACAGAGGAACAACTGTCACTTTATATCAGAACATCCTGTACTCTAAACCTACACTCGTCCCAATTTCCAGTACTTAGTCCATAGCCTTGAATGGTATGATATTTCAAGTGCTCATCCAAATGTTTTTTTAAATGTTGTAAGGTTTCAAGTCTCAATTACCCTCCCAGTCATTACATTCCAGGTTCCCACCACATTCTTGGTGAATACACTTTTTCCTCAAATCTGTTATAAACTGCCGACCTTTCACCTTTAAATGATGCCCCTTTTTTATTGATCCTTTAACTATGGGGCATCATTTAATTTTCTATTTACTGTGTCCATGCCCCTCATAATCTTATACACCCCAGTCAAACTTTCTTCAACGTTCTCTGCTCTAAAGAAGACAACCTAAGCTCATTCAGTCTCATAGCTAAACTACTCCACCCCAGGCAATAATCTTGCAGTACTCCTCCTAATGCAATCACAACTTTGTATCTACATTGCTACATTATAGTGTGAGCTATAACTTTCCTCACAAATCTATTGTGTGGCACTGTTTCAAACGCCTTCTGGAAATCCATGCAAACCACATTAACACTATTACCCTTATGGAGCCTGTTAGTTCTTTAAAAACTCCAGCAACATAATTAAACACAATTTCGTCTTTATAAATCTATGCTGACTCTTCCTGAGCAACTCACATTTTTCTGTGAGACTAATAATTATATCTCAAATAATTCCAGGTGAGACTGCACCTGGAGTATTGTGCACAGTCTTGGTCCCCTTATTTGAACAAAGATATAGTGGCATTGGGGACAGTTCAGAGGGGTTTCCACTAGATTGATCCCAGAGATGAAGGGTTTCACATATGAAGAAAGATTGAACAGTTTAGGCCTATACACTCTGCAATTTAGAAGAATAAGGGGAGATCAAATTGAGGCATGCAAGATGATAAAAATTAAAAATCACACAACACCAGATTATAGTCCAACAGGTTTAATTGGAAGCACACTAGCTTTCGGAGCGTTGCTCCTTCATCTGGTGGTAGTGGAAGGCTCAATCCTAACAGAATTTATAGCAAAAATTTACATTGTGATGTAGCTGAAATTATACATTGAAGAATTGATTGTCTGTTAAGCCTTTCATCTGTTAGAATACAGTGATAGTTTCACTTCTTTCATGTGTAAATCACAAAACCTTTTTTTAAAACGTTGCATTCTCAGGTTAGCTGTTAACAATGGTGATAGCTAGACAATATGTTGAAGGTGTTAGCCCCCTGTGTTCTCTGTCTATGCCATGTTGTTTAGATTGATTCTAATCTAAAAAGTGAGATAACGGAGTTTTACATGAATTCATGCAGTTTTTGAGCAAAGTACAAAGTAATCCTGCAAGTACAAATTCACCCCACAAAATGTGTGTGTGCATGTGGGTCTTTGTCTGTCTGTGTGTGCGTGTGTCTGTCTGGGTTGGGGGTTGTGAGTGTGAGAAAATGTGTGTGTGTGTGTGCGTGTAGTGAGTGCAGAGTGTTTTAGGTCTGTGAGGGGGTGCATGTGGGAGTGTGTGTCTGTAAGGGTGTGTGTGTGTGCCTGTATGCACGTCTGTATATATGTGTGTCTGTGTGTAAAGGAGTGCCTCTGTGTGTGTGTGTAGGAGTATCTGTATGTGTGTATTGTGCAATGGTGGTCACCTGTAATGTGACATGAACAGATGATGATAAAAGGTATGGATAAAATAGACATGGAGTGAAAGCTTCCTCTTGTGGGGCATTCTAGGACGAGGGGTCATAGTCTTAGGATAAGGATAGCAAATTTAAAACAAATTTGAGAAGTTCTGCTCTCAAAGGATTGTAAATCTGTGAAATTTGCTACCTCAAAGTGCGATGGTTGCTGGGACAGTGAATAAATTTGAGGAGGAGTTTTTAATTCGATAATAGGTTGAAGAGTTATAGGAAGAAGGCAGGAAAATGGCCGTGAGGAGCATATCAGCCATGATTGAATGGCAGAACAGACTCAATGGGCCGAATGGCCTAATTCTGCCCCTATATCTTATGAACTGTTTCCAGAGACTTCCACCACCAAAGTTAACCTGACTGGTCTGTAATTGGTGGGATTATCCTTACAACCTTTCTTGAACGAGGCTGTATTGTTTTCAATTTTCCAGTCTTCTGGCACCTCACTGAGGCAAGGGAAAGCAGTGCTTCTGCACTTTCTACCTCACTTCCTTCAAAATCCTTTTATGATCTCATCTAGTCTTGGTGCCTTAAGCATCAACAGTATCCAACTCTAGTTCTTTATTAATTTAGAAGCTTTTAGCGACAGTTTCCTCTTCTTTCATTCGTGGCCTGGGTAGCATCCTCTTCTTTTGTCAAGACAGATGCATTTAACATTATTCTCCATGTGTAAATCTTATTTTTGGTCTCTAATCAGCTGTCATCCTCCTTCAACCAATTATTATTTCAAGGACTATAGAAGGCTTTAGAGTTTATCTTTATGTTAGCTGCTAGTCTTCTCTCATAATTCCCCTTTGCTTCTCTTATTTCTTTTCTCACGTCCTCTTTAAACCTTTGGTATTTTTTTTTTGGTTGTCAACTCTATTTTCTGTCTTCCACCAGTCACAAGCATTCTTTTTCTTTTTAATGTTAATTTCTTTCTCCTTTGACACCTAGGAAACACTGGATTTGTTTGTCCTACCTTTCCCACTTGAGGGAATATGCTTCAACTTGAACCATATGCTCTTTTAAGGTAGAGCATTGTTCACTTACTGCTTTTCCCACCAAGCTCTTCTTCCAGTCAATGTCACCTAACCCTCTTCTTGCCCCACTGAAGTCAGTTCACCACCACTTGATTTTTCTCACTCTGGATTGTTGGGTGTTATTCTTCACCACCAATCTGATTGATCCTGTCTTATGACACAATGATCACTGTCTCCTAAGTGTTCCCGCAGTGACACTTGATCCACTTAGCCCATCTTAATTCCAAGGACTAGGTCCAACAATGCTTCCTTCCTTTTAGAACTGGACACTTACACCTGTGGAAACCCTCCTAAACGCAATTTAGAAATACTTACCTTTTGTCGCCCTTTGCACTACCAGTATCCCAGTCTATATTTTGGTTATCCAAGTTCTCTATTAAAACTATTCTATAAAGTTGCCATTTCTTGATAATATCCTTACCAGATTTGCTCCTGTATGTCATTTTCTATAGACAACACCAATGTAATTGTATCCTTTTTATTCCTTAATTCTAGCCAAATAGACTCAACCCTGAGACATCCTAACCAATACTGCTAATTCTCCTACTTTCCTTTCTTTTTTTTAATCTTTCCTGAGGAACTTATACCCATAAATATTTAGCACCCAGTCTTGCCTTCCTTGAACCAGGTCTCTGTTATCTCCACAGCATCATATTTCCATATAGCAATTTGCATCTGTAATTCCCCAACATTATTTACTATACTCTGTGCACTTATATGCATACACATTTTGTACTTCATTTCTTTCTCCCTTACTCAGACCTTACCTATTAACTTGTATCATTGTTAGCCACAAGTGAGGTCCAGGAAGACTGTTGTGCCCTTATTCAAGAAGGGACGCAAAGAAAAACCCAGGAACTATCGACCAGTAAGCTTAACATCTGTGGTGGGTAAATTACTTGAGAGAATTCTGAGGGATAACCTTACATGTATTTGGAAGGACAGAATTTGATTAGGAGTAGTCAGCATGGCTTTGTGAGTGAAAGGTCATGCCTCACAAATTTGCCTCACAAAGTTCTTTAATGAAGTGACTAGGGCAGGGCAGTAGACAGTCTATATGGATTTCAGTAAGGCCTTTGATAAGGTTTCACATGGTAGGCTGTTCTGGAAGGAATCCAGGGCGAGCTGGTAAATTAGATACAAAATTGGCTTGAAGGTAGGAAGCAGAGGGTAACAATGGAAGGATGCTTATTGGACTAGAGGCCTCAGGGGTCGGTGCTGGGCCCATTACTGTTTGTTATTTAAATCACTGATTTGGATGAGAATGTATAAGGCATGATTAGTAGGTTTACAGATGATACTAAAACAGGCGGTATCGTGGACAGTGAGGAAGGTTATCAGAAATCGAAACAGAACCTTGATCAGCTGGGGAAGTAGACTGAGAAATTGCAAATGGAGTTTAATATAGGTAAGTGTGAGAACTTGCATATTGGAAAGTCAAACCAAGGTAGCAGTTTCATGGTTAATGGCAGGATCTTAAGGAGTGTAGTGGAACAGAGGGATCTTAAGAGTTCAGGTTCACAATTCTCTGAAAGTAGAGTCATAGGTAGAGAGGGCAGTGAAGGAGGCTTTTGGTACATTGGCCTTCAGTCAGGGCACTGAGAATAGAAGTTCGGAAGTTACGTTGCAGTTATACAACCTGTTGGTGATGCCACACTTGGAGTATTGCGTTCAGTTTTGGTCACTTTGTTAAAGCAAGGATGTTATTAAACTGGAAAGAATGCAGAAAAATTTACAAGGATGTTACATGGACTCAACGGGTCTTAGTTATAGGCAGAGGTTGGTCAAGCTAGGACTTTTTTTCTTTAGAGCGCAGGCGACTGAGGGAGGACCTTATAGAGGTGTATAAGATCACGAGAAGCATGGACAGGGTGAATGCACTCAGTCTTTTTCCCAGAGTTGGGAAATTGAAGACTAGAGGGCATCACTTTAAGGTTAGATGGGAAAGAATAAAAGGGAACCCGAGGGGCAGCCTTTTTTACACAAGAAGGTAGTACATATGTAGAATGATCTGCCGGTGAAAGTGGTTGAGACGGGTACATTAACAACATTTAAAAGGCATTTGGACAAATACATGGATAGGAAAAGATTAGAAGGATATGGGCCAAGTGTAAGGAAATGGTGTTAGCGTGGACAGACATTTTTGGTTGGCATGGACCAGTTTGGACCAAAGGGTCCATCTCCATGCTGTCGGATTCTACAACTCTAACTTGCTATTCACAGTTTTACTGCCAGCTGTATCTCCAAGTATTTTGTGAGCCCTACTATTCACCTCTAATATTCAGTCCTGACTCCATACCCCTGCACACTCTCAAAACACAAAGCAAGCAACTCAGTCCCAGCTCTGTTCAGATGCAACTCACTTGGCACACATTTACCTGCCTTATCCTCCTATTTCTGTACACACTTGCATGTGGGAGTAATTCAGAGATTTGAGGTCCTGCACATCAACTTTCTACCTAGCTCCCAAATTCTGACTGCAGGACCACATTACCAATGTGGAATACAACCTCTGGCTCTTCACCTTCCCCCTGAAGTGTGGCCTGTAACTGCTGTGCGACATCCTTGGAGTCATGGTATGGCCTGAGAAATATCTGTTCCTCTAACCAAAGAATCTTCTACCTTGTAGCTGAAGTTTCTGCACGGGGAGCAATTCCTGTGAAAGGTCGTTGACAACACCAGTTAGGAGCATGACTCCCTACATACAATATGTCACACTCCACTCAACCAACCTGAGCTGCCATATCTTAAAGTTAAATTCACTTACTCTTAGTTACTTAGTCTTAAAGTTAATCCCCTCACATTAACTTTATTCTCCTTATCCTATTCTGGCTTACTTATATTTTAGTATCTGACTCTGGTGTTTTGCAATCCCTGGTGTTTCTCAGTTAATCCTTTAATAATACTTTTCTAATTTACAGCTATTTAGGGACAGTCCTTAATGGCAGTTCAACACTAAGCAATGAATTTACTGAATTTCTGTGAGGTCACCATGATTTTTTTTCCAACTCAGCATATGCTGGTTGCAAACAGCTAAATGATGGGTGTGCCATCTCAGAGACCCTTATTAACATAGAACAGGTCTTTCAGCCCTCAATGCTGTGCTAACATTTTATCTTACTCTATAAGACCATAAGACATAGGAGCAGAAGTAAGGCCATTCAGCCCATCAAGTCCACTCTGCCATTCAATCATGGCTGATGGGCATTTCAACTCCACTTACCCGCACTCTCCCCGTAGCCCTTAATTCCTTGTGACATCAAGAATTTATCAATCTCTGCCTTGAAGACATTTAGCGTCCCAGCCTCCACTGTACTCTGCGGCAATGAATTCCACAGGCCCAACACTCTCTGGCTGAAGAAATGTCTCCGCATTTCTGTTCTGAATTTACCCCCTCTAATTCTAAGGCTCTGTCCACGGGTCCTAGTCTCCTCGCCTAACGGAAACAATTTCCTAGCGTCCACCCTCTCCAAGTCATGTATTATCTTGTAAGTTTCTATTAGATCTCCCCTTAATCTTTTAAACTCCAATGAATACAATCCCAGGATCCTCAGCCGTTCCTCATATGTTAGACCTACCATTCCAGGGATCCATGATCAATTAACCTACATACCCTACATTTTACTACCACCATGTGCCTATCCAAGAGTTGTTTACATGTCCCTAATCTATCTGACACTACTGGCAGTGCATTCCACGCACACACCACTCTCTGTACAAAGAACCTACCTCTGATATCTCCTCTAAATCTTCCTCCAATCACCTTAAAATTATGCCCCTTTGCCTTAGCCATTTCCACCCTTGGGAAAAAGTCTCTGGCCATTCACTCTATCTATGCCTTTCATCATCTTGGACACGTCTATCAAATCACCTTTCATCCTTCTTTACCCCAAAGAGAAAGTCCCTAGCTCCCTCAACCTTTCTTCAAGACATGCCCTCCAGTCCAGGCTGCATCCTGCTAAATCTCCTCTGCATCCTCTCTAAAGCTTCCACAACATTCCTATAATGAGGTAACCAGAACTGAACACAACATTCCAAGTATAGTCAAAGCAGGGCTTTATAGAGCTGCAGCATGACCTCGCAGCTCTTAAACTCAATGCCCCTGTTAATGAAAGCTTACACACCGTATGCCTTCTTAAGAACCCTATCAACTTGCGTGGTAACTTTGAAGGATCTCTGGATGTGGACACCAAGATCCCTCTGTTCTTCCACACTGCCAAGAATCCTGCCTTTAACCCTGTAATCTGCATTCAAATTCGACTTTCCAAAATGAATCACTTCATATTTTCCCAGGTTGAACTCCATCTGCCACTTCTCAGCCCAGCTCTGCAACCTGTCAATGTCCCATTGCAGCCTACAACAGTTCTCCACACTGTCTACAATTCCACCGACCTTTGTGTCGTTGGCAAACATACTAAACCATCCTTTCACTTCCTCATCCAAGTCATTCATAAAAAATACAAAGAGCAGAAGTCCTTGAACAGATCCCTGCAGTACACCACTGGTCATTGAGCTCCATGCTGAATAATTTCCATCTTCTGCCACATTCTGTCTTCTATAGACCAGCCAATTCTGTATCCAGATAGCCAGATTTCCCTAATCCCATGCCTCCTTACTTTCTGAATGAGCCTACCTTATCAAACGCCTTGCTAAAATCCATATATGTCAAATAACTGCACTACCTTCAACAATGTGTTTCGTCACATCCTAAAAGAATTCAATAAGGTTTGTGAGGCATGACCTACCTCTCTCAAAGCCACACCAACTATCTCTAATCAAGCTATGCTTTTCTAAAAAATCGTAAATCCGGTCTTTCAGAATCCTCTCCAAAAATTGGCCCACCACCGATGTAAGACTGACTGGTCTGTAATTCCCAGGATTATCACTATTCCCTTTCTTGAACAAGGGAATAACACTTGCCATCTTCCAGTCATCTGGTACTACTCCAGTGGACAGTGAGGACGCAAAGATCATCGACAAAGGCACAGCAATCTCTTCCCTTTTGGGCTCCCGTAGGAACCTTGGGTATATCCCATCTGGCCCAGGGGACTTATTTATCCTATTTTTCAAAATTTCCAGCACATTCTCCTTAACATTAAATGTTCAAGCATATCAGCCTGTTTCATGCCGTCCTCACAAATGCCATCCCTCTCACTAGGTGAATACTGAAGCAAAGAATTTATTAAGGACCTCCCCTACCTCCTCCAACTCCAGGCACAAGTTCCCTTCGCTATCCTTGATCAGCCCTACCCTCACTGTTTCTCAGGGAAGTGTACAATGCCTTGGGGTTTTCCTACTCTCCAAGACTTTTTCATGCCCCTTTCTAGCTCTCCTAAGACCATTCTTCAGCTCCTTCCTGGCTACCTTGTAACCCTCTAGAGCCCTGCCTAGTGAGGAATCTATTGACTGTGCCTTAAATATATTCAATACCCTGCCTCTACCATCTGGGAAGAGAATTCCACAATTTCTCAATCCTCAGCGGAAAGAATTTCTCCTCACTGCTGTCTTAAATGTGAGATGTGATTTTTAAATGGTGTCTCCTGGTTTTAGACTCACCTACAAGAAGAAAATCTTTTAGCATTCACTCAGTCAAGGCTCCTCAGATTCTTATATATTTCTATCAGTTAATCTCTCATTCTTCTAAATTTCACAGCAAATACTATATGAATGCCAGGTTTTGTTCTGTTATAGTTAACGTGATTACTCTTTTGAAAAATTTCAATAACTGCAACTTACGGATAACACAGGAACAATAAATTCAAGAAAGAGTATGTTCTGAAAAGGTAAATGAGTGATCGGCACAGACTCCACCCTGCTCCAGTCAGAACTGCAAATCGAGTTGTCACAAATATTACAGACTGTGGTACTGAGATTTTACCACCATGAGAGGCCTGAGAAATAAAACAGAAAGCAGTAAAACAATAATTCAAAAGTAGCACAATATCTGTACTTTTTCCTTGTTGATTATGACAATATTATTGTAATTTTAGACCTGTTTCCAGATATGTGTATCATCAACTTCAAAATACAAACTGCTATTTAGTATTCAAATAGTGAAAATGCTACAAACTTAAAATGTGCACTTTTATTTTTGATGGTCCACATCATCTGCCCTCATGGTCAAATGAAGAGTCCAGTTCAGAGCTAAAGCTCAATAATTAACAGCTTTATGCCGTATTATGAAGGTTCACAAAATGTAATTATTATTTGGAAACTTGGATTCTTAAGTGTACAGAACAATATGCATCTTTAGGTTTGGTTTGTATCTATACTGTGCAGGTTAGAAGGGAGAATTTAGTTTTAGTTTCATTGTAAGTTCTCAGTGGTAGCAGGTTGCTATATGTTTGCACATATTTAAAACTTAGCTTGGAAAAAAATCCCAATGTGAACACTTCAGTGCTTTATAAAACAGGCAGAGAAAACAGGATAACAGTTAAGGTATCTTATCACACAGGAAGAGAGAAATGTTAAAAACTTATTTTAGAAAGAGAAAGCCATCCAGGTTAGTGACGACAGTTTTTTTTTCAGAGAGAGAAGCAGACCATCCAGAGAGGAAAATGTCTATAACATCAGCAATGCTGCTTAGCAGTCTCCAAAAGAATTAGACAGGAGATAAGCCCTGATTGGCTTAGAAGGTCACAAAATAAATGCTTCATAAAAATTAGGCTTTAAGGCTCAGAAATGAAGATATCCTGCAGAACAGTTGAATGCTCGAGTTTAAGAAGAATATGTTGAAGGAGGAAATTAGCTGTGTTAACAGCTTGTTTGAAGGTCTCACGAAGAGATATTAACTAAAGAAGATAGCATCAAGGTTGAAGATGTTTACCAGAAAGAAACCAATTACAGTTGTGCCAACTGAACAAGGAACTTTAAAGTGGAAATAGGGTGACTCTTCACTGAGGTTTATGAATCTGTAAGATCGTTGCAAGGGTAGAAAGGCTGAATTTTATTTCAGTTATTTGGAATTAGCCGATTTGAAATAGTTCCCACATAGTGCAAAGAAGTCCATTTTTTCCCCTTTATGTGTAATAAATTTTGATGTTCTTTTGTTAAAAGTACATTGGTAGCCTCTTGTGAATATTTTCAGTGACTGAGCACATTAGGAAACAAATTGCAAAAATAAAACTTGTAGTCTATTAAGTCAGTTTCATTCTGGGATCTGACTTTTAATACCAAAAGCTTAGAATAACAAAGTGGAAGGGTCACTGAACCTGAAACGTTAATTCTGATTTCTTCACAGATGCTGCCAGACCTGCTAAGCTTTTCCAGCAACTTCTGGTTTGGTTATAACAAAGTGGGAGATCTTTATGGATTTGCCACCTGTTCCAATTTAACAGAAATCTGTGGATTTTCAAAAAACGAGTACAGAGATGTAATAACCATAAACACGAGTTGAAATGTAAAAATGACTTTGATGTTACCAAGACATTTCTGGGAGTGGAAGACTTAACAGCAGATTAATTGAAAATTTTGACTAAGGTTAAAATTAAAGTGTTGATGGATAAATTGAAGGTTTCAGAACAAGAGGGCATAGGTTTCAGGTGTGAGGGGAAAGATATAAACGGGACCTAAGGAACAGCTTTTTCATGCAGAGGGTGGTGCGTGTATGGAATGAGCTGCCAGAAGAAGTGATGGAGGCTGGTACAATTACAGCATTGAAAAGGCATCTAGCTGGGTATATGGATAGGATGGGTTTAGAGGGATATGGGCCAAGTGCTGGCAAATGGGACTAGATTAGGTAAGGATATCTGGTCAGCATGGAAAAGTTGGACTGAAAGGTCTGTTTCCGTGCTGTATATCTCTATGACTATAACTCTAAATAGGGAGGAAGGGAAAAAGAAAAAGAAAAAGCAATGAGAATGCAACAAAAATAGTTTCAACTTCAAATAAACTGTTAATCAGAAAACATTACTCCGGTAGAGAAAAGCTTAGAGTAAAGAAAGAAAGAAGGAATCAAAAACTCACCGGATCATTCTGATTTCAATGAGAGGTTTGAAATCTGTATTTAGTGCCTAAATTTAGAGAGGGTAGAGATGAAAAATATTTCACCTCATTTGACTACAGTTGTGAAAATCAAACGATCAAAAGATGTTTTGACCTTGACATTACATGGAGATTCTTAGTAGGAATGAATGTGTATACTAGTTTGTCAGAAGAACAACTCACAGACTATGAAGCTGCTAAAAGAGCAATATTCAATGCATGAGCTTGTTCCGTAAGCTTATGAATTAAAATTTTGCAGAATAAGAAAGAAACCGTATCTATCAATTGTAGAATTTGCAGGATGCAGGTGTCACTGACCAGGCTAGTATTTATTGTCCAACCCTAATTTCTCCGAGGATAGTTGAGAGTCAATCACATTGTTGTGGGTCTGGAGTCATATGTAGGCCAGACCAGGTAAACACAGCAGTTTCCTTCCCTAAAGAACATCTGTGAACCAGATTTCTTCCCACCCACCCCCAACAAAATAATCGATTCATGGTCAACATTAGACTTCTTATTATTTAAATTCAAACTCCACCATCTTCTATGGTGAAATTTGAACATGAGTCCCCAGAACATTATCTGGGTCTCTGGATTATTAGTCTAGCATTAATACCACTGGGCATTGCCTTACCTCACAGTGGCACAAATTAGTACCTAACGAAGCAAAACAGTAGTTCTGCACTGGTTTTAGCAGCATCAAATTGCACTAAGCCATTTAAAATGACTTTGACGCTAGTAATATTAGTGTTGGCACAACATTATTATAGTAAGACAAAATGAGAATTGAACAGCCAATCAATTACTTTTCAAGCAAACTAAATGCTTTTCGACAGAAATACTCAACTGTGGGGGGAAAAAAATTATGAATTTGGCATTGATGCAACATCACTTCAAAGTATACATATCTAATAACCTGGCAGAAAGTGTGATTGACATCTAGTCAAGCAGAGGCGGAAGATGAGGCGTTCTTCCTCCAGGCATCTGGTGGTGACGGAGCGGCGGTGAAGGAGGCCCAGGACCTCCATGTCCACGGCAGAATGGGAGGGGGAGTTGAAATGTTGGGCCACAGGGCGGTGTGGTTGATTGGTGCAGGTGTCCCGGAGATGTTCCCTAAAGCGCTCTGCTAGGAGGCGTCCAGTCTCCCCAATGTGGAGCAAAACCGCATCGGGAGTAATGGATACAATAAATGATATTAGTGGATGTGCAGGTAAAACTTTAATGTATGTGGAAGGCTCCTTTAGGGCCTTGGATGGAGGTGAGGGAGGAGGTGTGGGCGCAGGTTTTGCAGTTCCTGCGGTGGCAGGGGAAGGTGCCAAGATGGGAGGGTGGGTTGTAGGGGGGTGTGGACCTGACCACGGAGGTAGTCACGGAGGGAACGGTCTTTGCGGAAGGTGGAAAGGGGTGGGGAGGGAAATATATCCCTGGTGGTGGGGTCTTTTTGGAGGTGGCGGAAATGTCGGCGGATTATTTGGTTTATGCGAAGGTTGGTAGGGTGGAAGGTGAGCACCAGGGGCGTTCTGTCCTTATTACGGTCCGTTTTTTCCTCTCCCGACGTCCCCGACCCTTCCACCGACACTCTCATTTGTTTGGCTGAACTGGTCCTCACCCTTAACAATTTCTCCTTCGAATCCTCCCACTTCCTCCAGACCAAAGGGGTAGCCATGGGCACACGTATGGGCCCCAGCTATGCCTGTCTCTTTGTTGGCTACGAAGAACAGTCCATCTTCCGTAATTACACCGGCACCACTCCCCACCTCTTCCTCCGCGACATTGATGACTGCACTGGCGCCACCTCGTGCTCCCGCGAGGAGGTTGAGCAATTCATCAACTTCAACACATTCCACCCTGACCTTAAATTTATCTGGACCGTCTCTGACACCTCCCTCCCCTTCCTGACCCTCTCAATCTCCATTAATGACAACCGACTTGACACTGACATTTTTTACAAACCCACTGACTCCCACAGCTACCTGGATTACACCTCTTCCCACCCTACCTCTTGCAAAAATGCCATCCCGTATTCCCAATTCCTCCGCTTCCGCCGTATATGCTCCCAGGAGGACCAGTTCCACCACAGAACACACCAGATGGCCTCCTTCTTTAGAGACCGCAATTTCCCTTCCCACATGGTTAATGATGCCCTCCAACGCATCTCGTCCATATCCCGCACCTCCACCCTCAGACCCGATCCCTCCAACCATAACAAGGACAGAACGCCCCTGGTGCTCACCTTCCACCCTACCAACCTTCGCATAAACCAAATCATCCGCCGACATTTCCGCCATCTCAAAAAGACCCCACCACCAGTGATATATTTCCCTCCCCACCCCTTTCCGCCTTCCGCAAAGACCGTTCCCTCCGTGACTACCTGGTCAGGTCCACGCCTCCCCTACAACCCACCCTCCCATCCTGGCACCTTCCCCTGCCACCGCAGGAACTGAAAAACCTGCGCCCACACCTCCTTCCTCACCTCCATCCAAGGCCTTAAAGGAGCCTTCCACATCCATCAAAGTTTTACCTGCACATCAACTAATATCATTTATTGTATCCGTTGCTCCCGATGCAGTCTCCTCTACATTGGGGAGACTGGACGCCTCCTAGCAGAGCGCTTTAGGGAACATCTCCGGGACACCCGCACTAATCAACCACACCGCCCTGTGGCCCAACATTTCAACTCCCCCTCCCAGTCTGCCGAGGACATGGAGGTCCTGGGCCTCCTTCACCACCGCTCCGTCACCACCAGATGCCTGGAGGAAGAACGCCTCATCTTCCGCCTAGAAACACTTCAACCCCAGGGCATCAAGGTGGACTTCAACAGTTTCCTCATTTCCCCTTCCCCCACCTCACCCTAGTTCCAAACTTCCAGCTCAGCACTGTCCCCATGATTTGTCCTACCTGCCTATCTTCTTTTCCACCTATCCACTCCACCCTCCTCCTGCCCCCGCCCCCGACCTATCACCTTCATCCCCTCCCCCACTCACCTACTGTACTCTATGCTATTTTCTCCCCACCCCCACCCTCCTCTAGCTTATCTCTCCACGCTTCAGACTCACTGCCTTTATTCCTGATGAAGGGCTTTTGCCTGAAACGTCGATTTTACTGCTCCTCGGATGCTGCCTGAACTGCTGTGCTCTTCCAGCACCCTAATCCAGAATCTGATTTCCAGCATCTGCAGTCATTGTTTTTATCTAGTGAAGCAGAGTCAACATGACTTCATAGAATGGAAATTATGTCTGACTAATTTATTAGAGTTTTCCGATGGACCCTCAACCATAGTGGATAGAGAGGAACCAGTAGACATACTGTCTTTGGATTTCCAGAGGCATTCAACAATGTACCTCAGAAAGGGTTAAGGCATAAGATGAGACCCCACAGTGTTGGAAGGATATTAGCATAGATGGGGAATTGGCCAATGGACAGTGAACTGCGAGAGGGGATAAAGGTTTTTTTCCAGGTTGGTAAACCTGTAGCCAGTAGAGCTCCGCATGGAGCAGTGCTGAAACTGTAGTGGTTTATAATAAATAATGACTGGAGGAAGGAAGCAAATGTACTATAGCCACATCTGCAGAGAACACAAAAATAGGTGGAAAGGTAGCTTTGAGGGGGATACAAACAGCTTACAGAGATATTACTTGAGCTTACCTAAACAGCTAGGCTTGTCATACCAGGAACACCACAAAGAATCTTCAGAGGAGCATCTGGTGACATTATGACTTCAAAATTGATGTGCCGCACAGGAAGACTCCTGATTTGTGAGTAATCAGGTGACTTCTTTACTTCCTGCGCTCAATTTTATAAAAACTCTTTTGTAGTTTTACAGTTTCAGTGGGAATTTGACTAGCGTGCAGGGTAGAGTATTTGGACTGGTGTTTGGAGGATGATGTACTCATTCAGCCCATTGGTTGTAAGTAGTAACAATAATTTAAGTAACTAGATAAAATTTACTTACATGTTTATTTTTAATCTAGTAGAGTGAGAAATGGAGTTCGTGGAGTGGTGTACTTCATCTGTGAGATGTGGAAAATTAAGGAAATTCAAATTATCCTAGGATTCTCTGGGAAGCAAGGGAGGAGATTGCAGAGCCATTGGCCTTGATTTTTATGTCCTCTTTGTCTACAGGAGTAGTGCCAGAAGACTGGAGGATAGCAAATGTGGTTCCCTTGTTCAAAAAGGGGAGTAGGGATAACCCTAGTAACTATAGGCCGGTGAGTCTCACTTCTGTTGTGGGCAAAGTCTTAGAGAGAATTGTAAGGGATAGGATTTATGCACATCTGGATAAGAATAATGTGATCAAGGATAGTCAGCATGGTTTTGTGAAGGGCAGGTCGTGCCTCACAAACCTTATTGAATTCTTTGAAAAGGTGACGAAGGAGGTTGATGAGGGGAAAGCGGTAGATGTGGTATATATGGATTTTAGTAAGGCGTTTGATAAGGTTCCCCATGGTAGGCTACTGCAGAAAATACGGAGATATGGCATTGAGGGTGAGTTGGAGGTTTGGATTAGGAATTGGCTGGATGGAAGAAGACAGAGGGTAGTAGTTGATGGCAAAGTTTCTTCATGGAGTGCCGTCACTAGCGGTGTTCCGCAAGGATCTGTTTTGGGACCATTGCTGTTTGTCATTTTTATAAATGACCTGGAAGAGGGGTTAGAAGGTTGGGTGAGCAAGTTTGCGGATGATACGAAAGTCGGAGGAGTTGTTGACAGTGAGGAAGGATGTGGCAGGTTACAGCAGGATATAGAGAAGCTGCAGAGCTGGGCAGAAAGGTGGCAAATGGAATTCAATGTAGCTAAGTGTGAGGTGATTCACTTTGGGAAGAATAACAAAAAGATGGGGTACTGGGCTAATGGTCGGATACTTGGTAGTGTGGATGAGCAGAGGGATCTTGGTGTCCATGTACACAGATCTCTGAAAGTTGCCACCCAGGTAAATAGTGCAGTGAGGAAGGCATATGGCGTACTGGCTTTTATTGGTAGAGGAATTGAGTTCCGGAGTCCTGAGGTCATGATGCAGTTGTATAAGACTCTGGTGCGGCCGCATCTGGAATCTTGTGTGCAGTTTTGGTCGCCATACTATAGGAAGGATGTGGAGGCACTGGAACGGGTGCAGAGGAGGTTTACCAGGATGTTGCCTGGTATGGAAGGAAGATCGTATGAGGAAAGACTGAGACACTTGGGGCTGTTTTCATTAGAGAAAAGAAGGTTTAGGGGTGACTTGATTGAGGTGTACAAGATGATTAGGAGGTTAGATAGGGTTGACAGTGTGAACCTTTTCCCGCGCATGGAGTCGGGTATTACAAGGGGGCATAGCTTTAAATTAAGGGGGGGTAGATATAGGACTGAAGTTAGGGGTAGGTTCTTCACTCAGCGAGTCGTAAGTTCATGGAATGCCCTGCCAGTAGCAGTGGTGGACTCTCCCTCTTTATGGGCATTTAAGCGGGCATTGGATAGGTATATGGAGGATAGTGGGTTAGTATAGGTTAGGTGGGCTTGGATCGGTGCAACATCGAGGGCCAAAGGGCCTGTACTGCGCTGTATTCTTCTATGTTCTATGTTCTAAATGTCCCTGACAATTACATCTGCCAAAAATGTATTTACCTGCACCTCTCTCAGACCGCATGGACAGGCTGAAGTGGCAGTTGGACACAGCATGTAGGTTCTGATAAGTGTCACAAATAGGAACTTCAAGGACATGGCCATTCCCAAAGTTGAGGCAGGTGGGGCAGGCAATCAATGCAGGAGGACCCGGTGGCTATTACGGTGGCAGAAAGGACCTTTGAGGACTCGTCTACTGAGGTAGAATGGGCTGAGGTTAGGAACAGAAAGGGAAAGGTCATCCTGTTGAGAGCTTTCTATAGGCCTCCAAATAGTTCCAGATATGTAGAGGAAAGGATAACAAAGATAATCCTGGATAAAAGCAAGAGTAACAGAGTAGTTGTTATGGGGGTCTTTAGTTTTCCAAATATTGACTGAAAATACTATAGTTCGAGTACTTTAGGTGAATCAGTTTTTGTCCAATGTGTGCAGGATGGTTTCCTGACACAGTATGTAGACAAGCCAACAAAGGGCGAGGCCAACCTGGATTTGGTACTGGTAGAAGAACCTCACCAGGTGTTAGATTTGGAGGTAGGTGAACATTTTGGTGAAAGTGACCACAATTCGGTTATATTTACTTTAGTGATGGAAAGGGAATCCAGGGAGGCGATTGCAGAGCCTTTGGCTTTGATCTTTATGTCGTCATTGTCTACAGGAATAGTGCCAGAAGACTGGAGGATAGCAAATATCGTCCCCTTGTTCAAAAAGGGGAGTAGAGACAACCCTGGTAATTATAGACCAGGGAGCCTTACTTCAATTGTGGGCAAAGTGTTGGAAAAGGTCATAAGAGATAGGATTTAGAGGATAGATCTAGAGGGGAATAAGTTGATTAAGGATAGTCAACACGGTTTTGTGAAGGGTAGATTGTTCCTCACAAACCTTATTAAGTTTGAGATGGTGACCAAACAGGTGGAAGGGGGTAAAGTGGTTGATGTGATGTATGTGGATTTCATGTAGGCATTTGATAAGGTTCCCCACGGTAGGCTATTGCATAAAATAAAGAGGCATGGGATTGAGGGTGATTTAGTGGTTTGGATCAGAAATTGGCTAGCTGAAAGAAGACAGAGGTGGTGGTTGATGGGAAATGTTCATCCTGGAGTTCATTACTAGTGGTATATTGCAAGAATCTGTTTTGCGGCCAATACTGTTTGTCATTTTTATAAATGTCTAGATGGATGGGTCAGTAAATTTGCTGATGATACTAAGGTTGATGAAGTTGTAGATGTTGCAAGGAGCTGAAGGATGTTGCAAGTTACACAGGGACATAGAACAATACAGCACAGAACAGGCCCTTCGGCCCACGATGTTGTGCCGAACATTTGTCCTAGCTTCAGCATCTATCCATGTACCTATCCAATTGCCGCTTAAAGGTCACCAACGATTCTGGCACTGCCACTCCCACAGGTAGCGCATTCCATACCCCCACCACTCTCTGGGTAAAGAACCTACCCCTGACATCCCCCCTATACCTTCCACCCTTCACCTTAAATTTATGTCCCCTTGTAACACTCTGTTGTACCCGGGGAAAAAGTTTCTGACTGTCTACTCTATCTATTCCTCTGATCATCTTATAAACCTCTATCAAGTCACCCCTCATCCTTCGCCGCTCCAATGAGAAAAGGCCTAGCACTCTCAACCGATCCACGTACGACCTATTCTCCATTCCAGGTAACATCCTGGTAAATCTCCGCTGCACCCTCTCCAAAGCTTCCACATCTTTCCTAAAATGAGGCGACCAGAACTGCACACAGTACTCCAAATGTGGCCTTACCAAGGTTCTATACAGCTGCAACATCACCTCACGACTCTTGAATTCAATCCCTCTGCTAATGAACGCTAATACACCATAGGCCTTCTTACAAGCTCTATCCACCTGAGTGGCAACTTTCAAAGACCTATGAACATACACCCCAAGATCCCTCTGCTCCTCCACCTTACTAAGAACCCTACCGTTAACCCTGTATTCCGCATTCTTATTTGTCCTTCCAAAATGGACAACCTCACACTTGACAGGGTTGAACTCCATCTGCCACTCCTCAGCCCAGCTCTGCATCATATCTAAGTCCCTTTGCAGCCAATAGCCCTCCTCACTATCCACAACTCCAATCTTCGTATCGTCTGCAAATTTACTGACCCACCCTTCGACTCCCTCTTCTAAGTCATTAATAAAAATTACAAACAGCAGAGGACCCAGAACTGATCCCTGCAGAACTCCACTTGTAACTGGGCTCCAGGCTAAATATTTACCATCTACCACCACTCTCTGACTTCGACCGGTTAGCCAGTTCTCTATCCAACTGGCCAAACTTCCCACTATCCCATGCTTCCTGACTTTCCGCATCAGCCTACCATGGGGAACCTTATCAAATGCCTTACTAAAATCCATGTACACTACATCCACTGCTCTACCCTCATCCACATGCTTGGTCACCTCCTCAAAGAATTCAATAACACTTGTAAGGCAAGACCTACCCCTCACAAATCCGTGCTGGCTGTCCCTATCAAGCAGTGTCTTTCCAGATACTCATAAATCCTATTCCTCAGTACCCTTTCCATTACTTTGCCTCCCACCGAAGTAAGACTAAGACTTACTAGATAAGCTGCAGAGGTGGCAAATGGAGTTTAATGTGGAAAAGTGTGAGGTGATTCACTTTGGAAGGAGAACAGGAATAAAGGGTACTGGGCCAATGGTAAGATTCTTAGTAGTGTAGATGGGTGGAGATATTGGTGTCCATGTACATAGAAACCTGAAAGTTGCCACCCAGGTTGATAGAGTTGTTAAGGCGGCATACAGTGTGCTAGCTTTTATTGATAGAGGGAATAAGTTTCAGAGCCATGAGGTCATGCTGCAGCTGTACAAACTCTGGTGTGGCCGCACTTGGAGTATTACGTACAGTTCTGGTCACTGCTTTATAAGAAGGATTTTTTTTATTAGATTCCCCAAAGTGCGGAAACAGACTCTTCTGCCCAACAAATCCACACCGACCCTCCGAAGAGCAACCCACCCAGACCCATTCCTGTACATTCACCCCTGACTAACGCACCTAACACTACGGGCAATTTAGCATGGCCAATTCACCTAACCTGCACATCTTTGGACTGTGGGAGGAAACCCATCTAGGATGTGGAAGCTTTAGAAAGGGTTCAGAGATGATTTACTAGAATGTTGCCTGGTATGGAGGGAAGGTCTTCTAAGGAAAGGCTGAGGGACCTGAGGCTGTTTTCATTAGAGAGAAGAAGGTTGAGAAGTGACTTAATTGAGACATACAAGATAATCAGAGGGTTAGACAGGGTGAACAGTGAGAGACTTTTTCCTCAGATGGTGACGGCTAGCATAAAAAGACATAGCTTTAAATTGAGGGGTGATGTATGTAGGACAGATGTCAGAGGTAGTTTCTTTACTCAGAGAGTAGTAGGGGCGTGGAACACCCTGCCCGCAATAGTAGTAGACTCGCTAACTTTAAGGGTATTTAAAAGGTCATTGGATAAACATGTGGATGAAAATGGAGTAGTGTAGGATAGATAAGTTTCAGATTGATTCCACAGGGCGGTGCAACATCGAGGACCAAAGGGTCTGTACTGCGCTGTACCGTTCTAAGTTCTATTTCCCTTTCGGAGCTGAAAATGTGTTGCTGGAAAATCGCAGGTCAGGCAGCATCCAAGGAACAGGAGAATCGACGTTTCGGGCATAAGCCCTTATGCCCGAAACGTCGATTCTCCTGTTCCTTGGATGCTGCCTGACCTGCTGCGCTTTTCCAGCAACACATTTTCAGCTCTGATCTCCAGCATCTGCAGCCCTTACTTTCTCCTCTATTTCCCTTTCAAACAAGTAAAGAGAAACATTGATTATCCGGCATTTGATTAACCGAATTTTGGATTATCCGAACAAGATCCCAAGGTCCTGATCTTGGCTAACTACGTTATCTGGCAATCGATTATCAGGCATTTGATTAATTGAACGATATACTCCCTGCCCATGTCCTTCGGATAATCAACGTTCCTCTGTAAACCATTTTGGATAATGTTGGAATGGGGAATGGAATGGCAAAAGCAGTAGCCATAACAATTGCACTACAACTGAATGTGTTGCACAGCAGGGAGGATCAAAGTGCAGGTGAGCAGTGATGGCTGGTGACCCTATCGTCAGGAGCACAGATAAGTATTTCTGTGATTGCAAGTTAGACTCCAGAATGGTGTATTGCCTCCTTGGTGCCAGGGTCAAGGATGTCTTCAAGTCGGTATAGAACATTCGGAAAGGGGAGGGTGAACAGCCAGAAATCATGACCCATATTGAAACTAACAACATAGGTAGGAAGAATGATAAGGCCCTGCAAAAGGAATTTAAGTTGTTAGGCAGAAAGTTAAAAAGCAGAACTTCTACGGTTCTAATCTTGGAATTACTCTGTGTGTCACATGCTGGTGAGGCCAAAAAAGGAAGATATTACAACTGAACACGTGGCTAAAGAGCTGGTGTAAGAGGAAGGAATTCAGATATCTGGATCATAGGGATCTCTTCCAAGGCAGGTTGGACCTGTACAAAAAGGACAGGTTGCACCTAAACTGGAGGGACACCAACACATTTGAGGAGAGGTTTGCTAGTGCTACTCGGGAGGGCTTAAATTAGTATGGCACGGGGTTGGGAAGCAGAGCATTAGGTCAGCCATGTGAAAAGGTCAAAGTTAAAAGAATGAACAAGCAGTGCCAATTTAATGAACAAGGTAGAACTATAAAACGTATTGAATAAGACAGGAGTGGAAATAATAAAAAGATGCTGAAGGACAGGAGAGAGTGTACAGCCAAAATTAGAGTTCTTTGTACATACAGTAGCCAGAGACGTAGCTGCAGGACGGTCAGGACTGGGAACTAAACATACCAAAAGGGATGAAGAAAAGAGCCATGGGAGTGGGGTGGCATTGCTGATTGTAAACAGAATAATTTCTGTGGTGAGAGAAGATGTAATGAGGAGAAAGCATCCAGTAGAGACGTTATGGTTGTAACTGAGAAAACGTATAGAAACTAAAATTCAAAATACAGAGTCATATCCAAGTCAAAGAAACCATCTTGCTTGGCACCAAACCCACAAACATCCATTCCCTCCACCATCAGTGCTCAGAAGCAGCAGTGTGTGCCACCTTTAAGATGCAACGCAGAAATTCACCAAGGTTCCTTGCACTTTTTTCAAATCCATGACCACTTCCATCTAGAAAAACAGAGGCATACGGTTGCTACTCAATATCAGTGGTGGAGGAGTGAGTTTTTGTGGATGTGCCAATCAAGCAGGTTGCTTTGATCTGAATGGTGTCAGCCTTCTTGAGGGTTGTTGGAGCTGCACCCATCCAGGCAAGTAGGGAGTATTCTATCACACTCCTGACTTGTGTCTTGTTGATAATGGACAGGCTTTGGGGAGTCAGTAGATGGGTTACTCACTGCAGTATTCCTAGCTTCTGACCTGCTCTTGAAGTCATTAGGTTTGTGTGGTGGGTCCTCTTGAGTTTCTAGTCAATGGCAATCCAAGGACAATGTTAGTGGGGGATTCACTGATGGCAGCATCATTGAATGTCAAGGGGCAGTGGTTAGATTGTTTCTTTAGGGTGATGGTCATAGCCTGGCATTTGTATGGTACAAATATAATTGGCACTTATCAGCCCAAAATTGGCTTGTTACATTTGAAATGGAATGCTTCAGTATCTGAGGTGTTGCAAATTTTGCTGTATTGTGCAATCATCAGCTAACATCCCCACTTCCGATCTTGTGATGGGAGGAATGGCTGTTGATGAAGCAGCTGAAGACACCAGGGCCTACACTGGGCAACTCCTGCAGAAACATCTGGAGTGGAGACGATGGATTTCCAACAACTACAACCATCTTCCAATGTGCCAGGTATAACTTCAACCTGCAGAATGTTTGCACCCTGACACCCATCGATTCCAGTTTTGCTAGGGCTCCTTGATGCCATACTTAATGAAATGCAGCCTTCAGGTCAAGGATTTTCACTTTTATCTCAATTTGTTGAATTTGTCCTGCTTTCAGTGTACTGGGCATATGTGGGCAATATTCCAAATTGCCAGATAGTTGACAGTGTTGTACATGTATTGGAAGAGCTTGGCTAAGGGAGTGGCTTGTTCTGGAGCACAAATCTTCAGTACTATTGCCAGAATGGTGTCAGGGCCCATAGTATTTACAGTAACTAGTACCTCCAACCATTCCTTGACATCATGTGAATTGAATTGGCTGAAGATTGGTAAGTGTAATGCTTGGGATCACTGGAGGAGGCAGTGATAGATCATCCACTTGGCACTTCTGGCTGATCGCTGTGAGTTCTTCTGCCTTGTCTTTTGCATGGTGGTATTGGGCTTTTCCATCATTCAGGATGGGATATTTGTGGAGACTCCTCCTCCGTGAGTTGTTGGAATGTCTACAACCATTCCTGACAGGTTGTAGCAGGACTGCAAAGCTTAGATCTAATCCGCTGATTGTCAGATCACTTAGCTCTGTTATCATTTGCTCCTTATGCTGTTTTGCACACAGTACTCTTGTTTGGTAGCTTCACCAGCTTGACACTTTGTTGTTAGGTATGCCTGGTGCTGGAACTGGCATACCTTCCTGGACCAGTCCATTGAACTAGGGGTGATCCCCCAATTTGATTGAAATGGTTGAACGGTGGATATGCTGGGCCATGAAGTCGCAGATTGTGATGGAGTACAATTCTACTGCCGTTGATGGCCCACATGCCTCATGTCAACTCCAAGATGGTTGCAGAGTAGCAGGGCTGAGCCCAGGGCTCATTCGATCCCATCTGCTTTCTTTCTCTTTTTATTTCTTTTCTTCTTTTTGCTTTTGGACTTTTCCCTCTAAAGCCTGGAGAGGGGCAAATAAAAGAGGAAGCCTCCAGAGGCAGC
Source organism: Chiloscyllium plagiosum (assembly GCF_037043375.1). Classification (NCBI taxonomy): domain Eukaryota; kingdom Metazoa; phylum Chordata; class Chondrichthyes; order Orectolobiformes; family Hemiscylliidae; genus Chiloscyllium; species Chiloscyllium plagiosum. Next base: position 26,841 of record NW_028270168.1, on the reverse strand, counting down.
AGCAGCAACACCAGGATGAGCCAGACATGGCTTCACCCTTGCCCGGATCTCACCGCAAGCCAGGAGCAAACTCTGGGTTAACTCCCCCAGCCCAGACTCATAGGTTGAGCCGTGGCTCCAGGACTGCGGTTAGGCCCAGGAGCCTGAAGAAGGGCCATGATGAACAGGAGGTATGGAACCCTCAAATCCCCAGGCCAATGGCTCCAGCTCAGATGCAGTGGTCGTGATTTTGACAGCAGCATAGATCTATAACGGAGACGTCAGAGTCCCTTACAGAAATCTGGCCAATGTCAATCAGTGACTGGAGGAGCAGCAGAGAAGGAACAAGAAGAGGAGAGAATGATGACTTCTATTGTGGTAAAACCTTGCATTAGTTTAAGGTTAGAGTGGAAAGAATAAATGGGAACCTGAAGGGCAACCTTTTTTAAACAAAGGATTGTATGCAAATGGAATCAGCTGCCAGTAGAAGTGATTGAGGTGTGTACATTAATAACATTTAAAAGACATTTGGACAAATACATGGATAGCAAAGGTTTAAAAGTATATGGGCCAAATGCAGGGAAATGGGGTTAGCGTGGATGGACATTTTTTTGTTTGGCATGGACCGGTTTGGGCTGAAGGATCTGTCTCTGTGCTGTAAGATTCTATGTTAACCTTAAGAGAATTCTGAACTAAGACTCCCAAGTCTCTTTGTGCTTCAGATTTCTGAAGCTTTTCCCCACATAGACAATAGTCTACACCTCTATTCTTCCTACCAAAGTGCATACCCTCACCTTTCCCCACATTGTATTCCATCTGCTTCTGCTTTGCCAACTCTCTTAGCCTGTCCAAGTCCTTTTGCAGCCTTCCACCTCTTCAACACGAACTGTCTTTCCATCTATGTGTCATTTGCGAATTTAGCATCAATGCCCTTAGTTCCTTTGTCCAGACTGATAAGATATAATGTTAATAGTTGTGGTCTCAACATGGACTCCTGTGGAACTTCACTAGTTATAGGTTGCCATCCTGAAAAATATCCCTTTATACCCACTCTATGCTTGCCAGTCAGCCAATCCTCTATCTGTGCCAGTAACTTGTCCCTAACACAATTGACTCTTATCTTATTTAACAGTTTCCTGTGCAGCATCTTGTCAAAAGTCTTCTGGAAATCCAAATAAATCACATCCATTGGCGCTCCTTGTTTGTTACCTCCTAAAAAATTACTAACAGATATGTTAGGCATGACCACCTCTGGACAAAGCTGAACTGACTCAGCCCTAATTTACTGAGCACTTTGAAGGACTCTGCAATCTTATCCTATGTAGATGAATCTAAAATCTTACCAATAACTGAGGTCAGGCTAACCAGCCTATAATTTCCCATCTTCTATCTTCCTCTCTTCTAACCTAGGAAAAAGACCTCATCTATTTACCATAGCCATTTTCCAATCCTCTCGGACCCTCCCTGACTCCAGTGATTCCTGAATGAATACCATCAATGCTTCTATAATCTCCGGCTCGCTCCTTCAGAACTAGGGTATGAAAGAGATATGCGAGCTAAGTTTTTCACACAAAGGATGGTCAGTGCCTGGAACGCATTGCCAGAGGTGGTGGTTGTGCAAGCAGACACAGCAGCAGCATTCAAGAAGCACCTGGAGAATACATAGATAGGAAGGGAATTGAGGGGTACAGATCTTGAAAATGAAGACAGGAAAAATGTATTGGTGCAGGTTTGGAGGGCTGAAGGGTCTGTTCCTGTGCTGTATTGTTCTTTGTTCAAAACATTAGGTTGTTCTCTCTCCATGGATGATGCCTGAGCCACTGTGATGGCACTGTTGCCTTCATTGGTCAATGCATTGAGTTTTGGAGTTGGGATGTCACATTCAGGCTGTACAGGACACTGGTTAGACCACTTTTAGAATACTGCATTCAATTCTGGTCTTCCTACTATAGGAAAGATGTTATTAAACTTGAAAGTGTTCATAAAAGATGTTGCCATGATTGGAGGCTTGGAGCTATAGGGAGAGGCTGAATAGGCTGGGGCTTTTTTCTCTGGAGCTTCAGAGGCTGAGGGGAAACCTAAAAGAGGTTTATAAAATCATGAGGGGCATGGATACGGTAAACAGATGAGGTCTTTTTCCTAGGTCCAAAATTAGAGGGCTTGGTTTAAGGTGAAAGGGGAAAGATTTTAAAGGGACCTGAGGGGCAACTTTTTCATGCAAAGAGTGGTGTGTGTACAGAATGAGCTGCCAGAGGAAGTGCTGGAGGCTCAAAATTTAAAAGACATCTGGATGGGTACATGAATAAGAAGGGTTTCGAATGATAAGGGCCAAATGCTGGCAAATGGGGCTACAGCAGATCAGGATAACTGGTCGACGTGAGTGAGTTGGTCTGAAGGGTCTGCTTTCATGCCATATAACTCTATGACTAGGACCTAAAACTAGAACCACAGACCCAAATGGAGAGACAAGCCTTTAGGACTGAGATAAGGAGGAATTTCTTCAGTCAGAGAATCTGTGGAATGCATTGCTGCAGAGGGCCATAGAGATAATTTCATTGTGTGTATTTAAGACAGAGTTGGATAGGCTCTTGATTAGTAAGGGGATCAACAAATTATAGCGAGAAGGCAGGAGAATGGAGATGAGTAACATGTCAGCCATGATTAAAAGTAGTGCACATTGATTGGTTGAATGGCCCGATTCAGTTCCTAGACCTTGTCATCAAGTTGATGACTTTCATATCCACAACAGGAGAAGACTGTCCATACCAATCAGCAATCAATTTTCTGATCAAATCTTACTCTGCGCGCACACACCCAGATGACGTGGTTCCTTATCATTCCTTCCCCCACTGCTTGTAAAACAGCAGTGTAAACAGAACTCTCAATGATTTCCAGTATCTTGTGTTTAAAAATACACCAACTTCTTCTATAGTCCTTCATTTTAAAACAACCCTTTCCGATTTTGGCCCACAATTAAAAATAAAGATGCAGTGTTTAAAACACTTTGCCATTTCATTAAAAAAATGAAACTTGCATTAGAAGTCTAATGCTACAACTATACAATTTAAATACTATAGCAGATGGTTTATCAAGAGCAATGACGAAAGAAAAGAAATGTGATCAAAATGAACTTGTATAGATGATAGTAGAAAAGTGTTATGTATTTGAATGCCATATTATCAAAGTGAAAGCTATATAAGTAGGATAGATGTCGTGATCAGGAAATTGAAATAGGAAATCTAAAAGCTACCTTTTCAGTTTGTTTTTTGCAGGGAGCTATAATGTAAGTGCAAATCAAATATCATTATTATTTAGAAACAGAGGTCTACTGTGGACAGAATAATGACTAGCCTTATGCTTGATTTGTATTTATATATTGAGAGAATTGAAGAGGGGAAGCATGGTTTTCATTTCAATTTCATACTAGATTGTTTGGAAATATGCATACATGCATTTAAATGAAGCTTTAAGTCAGCACAAGAGAAGACCAAAACTGCGGTGTCATCCTTAGACACAGAGAGACAAAAAAACAGAAAAAAGTTATTTTAGACAGCGAGAGCCTTCCAAAAGGTCAGTGAGTGCAGATTTCTTTCAGACACAAAAACAAGTCATTCAGAAAGAAAAAAGCCTGTGACCTTTATAGCACTGTCCAAAACACTGAGCAGAAAAAGAAGTTCTGAGTGGCTTTAAGTTTTCAAACAGAAAAGCTCCAGGAACAGAAGATTTTACATGCTACAAGACTTTTGAGTGCATGAAATTAAGCAGCATATGTTTAAGGAATAAGTTAGTTGCATTAGCAGTTTAAGGGTTTTAAGAAGAGACATGAACTAAAGAAGTTAATGTTGAGTGAATACAGACTCTTGCCAGAAAGAAATTAAAAGCTTTGCCAACTGAACAAGGAACATTAAAATCGAAACAGAGTAGCTCTTCACTGAGGTTTGAGTATCTGTAAGGTTGCTGTAGGCGGGGCAGAAGGATTCAAACTTTCTTTCAGATATTTGCAATAAGACCACTTTAAATAGTTCTTACATTGTATAAAGTCGTTTACTTCTTCTAACTGTCGCATTTAATAAACAATGATATTCATTTGTTGAAATTACATTGGCAGACTCCTGTGAATATGTTCGCTGACTGACCATCATGATAAATAAATTGGAAAAATAGAACTTATGGGTTATTAAACAAGGTTTCACTTTGTGGCTTGTCCAGTATTATCATCAGCTGGGATCATAATAATTGCCCACTTGGACTGTGGAGACTGAACAATCTCATTTTATTAGTTTGGGGTAATTGGGATTTTGATGGAAATTGTTTTCATCCACTCTAACATATTGATGGAAAAAGTCAAATGTACTGTTTATGCTGCAAACTGTAGCAGTTTTTACTAAATTGTTTTAAAAGAATTCAGCAGAACAAAACAAAAAGGCTTCTCCGCCAGTATGTACCCATCTGGAAAAGTGAACATTACTTAAAAGCAGAAGTTATATGGAGCTTACCTCTTTTACAACTGCAATTATAAGACGACGGGCCAACACAATAATAGCGAGGACTAATAAATTGTAGTCAATCAGATGGAAATTCTACAAATGGAGAGAAAACCATACTTCAACATGATTCATCATTTTGTTGTAGTTTCACAGAATATAAGAATACAACAACAGTCTTTGCCTGCTTCATCACTCAATACGATTGTCACTAATTTTCTCTTTCAACTCTACGTTCTTGCCCAGTTCTTATGTCCCTTGATGCCCAGACAGACCAACAATCTGTCGATTTCAGGCTTAAAAATACTGAAGAATTGAATACCCTCAAAATTCTGGGGAGCACAATTTCAAATATTCATAACTCTGCAATGAACACACGTCTCCCTTATCCTGAGATTGATCCCTTATTCTGAAATTTTGTCCGAGATTCTAGATTTCCTTAGCTAAGGAAAATAACTCACTGCCCACCCTAACAACCCCCTTCAGAATCTTGCATGTTGCAATGAGATCACCTTTCATTCTTCTAAATTCCAGAGAACATAGATCCAATTTACTCAGCCTCTCTTCCCAAGAACCAATCTACTGAACATTTTTTTTATTCATCCACAGATGTGGGCAGCACTGGCTGAGTCAGTATTTATTGCCCATCTCTAATTGCCCAGAGGGCAGTTAAAAGTCGACCACACTGTTGTGGGTCTGGAGTCATAGAAAGGTCAGACTCCCTTCCCTTCCCTAAAAGATGCAAGTGAGCCAGGCACGTTTTTCCTGGAAATTGATAAACGTTTGACAGTCATCATTAGACTCTTATTTCAGATTATTATGGAATTCAAATTCCACCATCTGCCATGGCGTGATTCAAACCCGGATCCCCAGAACATTAGCTGGGTCTCCTTACTTGGTAACAGTCTAGCAATAACACTATAAGGCCATTGCCTCTCATCCAACAGTAGTATATTTTTCCCTAGAAATGGAGACTACAGCCATGCACATACACCAAGAATAATCTCACTAAAACTCTGTGCAATAGTAATAAAACTCCCAACTCATGATCTTTTGTAACTGCTTGCATGCTGATTTCACATCCTTGTATGAGTGAGAGTTTCTCTGAATATCAATCTTTCAAAGTTTCATGCTTTATAAATTAAAAATTTTGCTTTCCTATTCTTACTACCAAAATGAATAACATTGCACCTGCCCACATTATATGACATTTGTCAGCCAGTTTCCCACTTAACATTCTATATGCTATCGGCCCTCAATGTTGCGCCGACCGTGAACTATTCTCAGCTTGTCCCCTACGCTATCCCAAATTCATCAACGTGCTTATCTAAGGATTGTTTAAATCTCCTTAATGTGGCTGAGTTGACTACATTAGCAGGTAGGGCATTCCACGCCCTTACCACTCTCTGCGTAAAGAACCTGCCTCTGACATCTGTCTTAAATCTATCACCTCTCAATTTGTAGTTATTCCCCCTCGTACAAGTTGACATCACCATCCTAGGAAAAAGACTTTCACTGTCTACCCTTTCTAATCCTCTGATCATCTTGTATGTCTCTATCAAATCCCCTCTTGGCCTTCTTCTCTCCAATGAGAACAGGTTCAAGTCTCTCAGCCTTTCCTCATAAGACCTTCCCTCCAGACCAGGCAACATCCTGGTAAATTTCCTCTGCACTTTTTCCAATGCTTCCACATCCTTCCCGAAATATGGGGACCAGAACTGTACACAATATTCCAAGTGTGGCCGCACCAGCGTTTTGTATAGTTGCAGCATGATATTGCGGTTCCGGAACTCAATCCCTCTACCAATGAAACCTAACACACCTCATTGTGCCCTTCTCACATCCTATTTTCCTTCTCAGCTTTGTACTGACAGCAAAATTAAATATATTATCCTCAATCTCTTTGTCCAAATCATAGAGTCACACAGCACATAAACAGACCCTTCGGTCCAATTCATCCATGCCGACCAAGTATCCCACACCAAATAGCCCCTTTGCCTGTGTTTGGCCCATATCCCTCTAACTGATTCCTATTCATGCATCTGTCAATGTCTTTTAAATGTTTTAATTGTATCTGCATCCATCACTTCCTCTGGTAGTTCATTCTATACATGCAGCACCCTCTGAAAAGCCACTCAGATCCCTTTTAAAATCTTTCCCTTTACCTTAAAGTTACATCTTACAGTTTTGAACTCCCCTATCCTCTGGAAAAGACCTCTGCTATTCAACTTATCTAGGTCACTCATGATTTTATAAACCTCTATAAGGTCACCCCTTGAGAATGTGTATAGGGTTTAAGCAGGTAGGGAAAGAGTTAAGTTCTGAGTTTTGTGAAACAAGAGGTTCAGCTGAGCATGACTCAGATCAGATAAGAACTTACAGTTAACAACGGGGTGCTGGAGACAAGGGTAATGGGTTAACAAGATGGAAAAGCATTCATTATGTCGAGCCATTTAACAATATTGCAAGCATTCAATATGTGATGTCAGTTTAACAAGGTGACAAGTATTTGTTATGTGAAGCCAGTTATTCATTGTGTAACAACAGATGGCTTAATCTTTACTATTGACACTCGATGATTATAATGGTAACCCAATTAATATGTATGTCACCTTATCTGAATGTTCTTCCCTGTAAAATGACTATACAGTTCAATGAGAAACTGCTGTTCCAGAGAAGACCATGAAATCATGTCTCTGTGCACACGGGCACTCATTCTCTCTCCCTCCAGGTCCCGAAATATAGATGAGGAGATGTCTTTGAGCATTTTGCTTTGATCGAGAGGAAGCAAATAGGATGACACCCTCAATCTCCTATTCTCCAAGGAAAAATTACCTAGCCTATCCAGCCTCTCCTTATAACTCAAACCCTCCAGTCCTGGCAACATCCTTGTAAATCCTTTCTGTACCCTTTCCAATTTAATAATATCCTTCCTATAGCAGTGTATCCAGAACTGTATGCAGTGCTCCAAATGTGGCCTTGCCAATGATCTGTACAATTGCAACATGACACCCTAACTCCTGTACTCAATGCTCCGATCAATAAACGCAAGCAAGCCAAATGCCTACTTCACCATCCTGTCTACCCGTGAAACCACATTCAAGGAATTACGTATCTGATCCCCTATGGCTCTCTGTTCGATAACACTCCCCAATGCTCCATCATTAATTGTGTAAGCACCACCCTGGTTTGTCTTACCAAAATACAACACTTCACATTTATCTAAATTAAACTCCATCTGCCATTCCGTAGCCCATTGGCCTTGCTGATCAAGATCCCACTATACTCTTAGATTACCTACTTCCCTGCCCACTATACTACCAAATTTGGTGTCATCTGCAAACTTACTAACCATTTTTTCTTATATGCACATCCAAATCATTTACATAAATGATAAACAACAGTGGAGCCAGTTGGTAAACAGTCAGGTCCCCAAAATCGAGTCTTGTGGCACTTCACTAGTTCCAGCCTGACAACTTGAAATGTCTAGTTTATCCCTACTCTTTGCAGCCAGTCCATTAACCAATTGTTAATGTTATTACCTCAACATATTACGTACATGTTATGTTAGGCGCAACATGAGTTTGTATATTGCACATTAACCTTTCACATGGTATGTTGTCAAATCCTTGGCAAATTAACTTCAGGATTTACTTAATCTAATAAAAACTCATAAATTTGTTAAAAATGACTTTCTTTTCCCAAGATGGCTTTTCCTGCTCTAAGTGCAATAATGAAACTGTCTTAACCATTGATCACAGCATTTTCTCGATCTGATGTCTTAATTGGCACGGTGGCACAGTGGTTAGCACTGTTGCCTCACAGCGCCAGAGACCCGGGTTCAATTCCCGCCTCAGGCGACTGACTGTGTGTAACGTTTGCACGTTCTCCCCGTGTCTGCGTAGGTTTCCTCCGGGTGCTCCGGTTTCCTCCCACAGTCCAAAGATGTGCAGGTCAGGTGAATTGGCTATGCTAAATTGCCCGTAGTGTTAGGTATAGGGGTAAATTTAGGGGTATGGGTGGGTTGCGCTTCGGCGGGTCGGTGTGGACTTGTTGGGCCGAAGGGCCTGTTTCCACACTGTAATGTAATGTAATCTGATCTAATCTTAATTGACTGGCCTAATGTTTCCTGTTTTCTATCTACCTCCTTTCCAGATTCCTATCATTTTAATTTAGCTCATAAAATGAACCATATATAGATGCTTCATTAGGCCATTCAATAGCCAATCAGACACTCTGGATCTTTAAAAACAGCAGGCAGGATCCAGATCCACAAATCCAGCCCCTATTTCCAATAGATTCCATTTCTGTCAGTCATAAAAAAGGGATGTGAGGCACACAAGAGCAAATTACAAATTAGGTGGGCTTTTTAATCTCAGTGCACAGGACAAGCTGAAATAAATTTTGGCCCAGGGAAGGTCTCTAACTGTGGTGCATTCTTCATGAGTTTATGGTAGAGATGTAAGCCTTTATGAAGGACAAGTAAAACATGTAAAGCTGTCAAGTTACTTAAGTGTTGAAAATAACCTTGCCTGCCTGTAACTGGGAGAGTAAAATCTGTTCTAGCATTTTCAATGGATGTTTGGTGACATAGCTTTAAATGGTATCATAACGTTATTACTGTTTCCATGACCTATCACTATCACAGTGGAGGTGTCTGAGTTTAGTTTTATTGATTGTTCCAAGAGGTAATTAAAATCTTAATCTTTGATATGGGATTACAAATACAAATGTTTGTTTTCCTAAGGGATCAAATACTTTGGGGGGGGGGGGGCTGGGGGTTTAAATATGTTGAATGAGTTTTCAAGAGTGGGACGTCTGCTATATGGTGAAGTCTGTCAATACATACGTAGTACTTTATTTCATCTCTGGATGGTTTCCGAGATTTGCTAATACTAGGTATTGAGTAAATTGGCATGGAGTGTTTGAGGGTAAAGGATGGGACTTGAGGAGCTATAAGGAGCAATTAAATCTTCAAAATTACTATCAATTGGCTTAGGTTCCTAAACAGCATTTGTACTGGTAGCAGTAAACTCTAACAAAACAGTCAGAGCTGGAAAAGAAAACATTTAAAATTTAAACCACCAGAAATTTCACTTTCTTTGGTAAATGACTGATATGCACAGCAAAATAAAGAATAATCCTGGATAAACATCTATTTTTTTCAAAATTGACAAATATGGAAGGACTTTTGATTCACATGAAAGTTGCACAGTAAACTTTCAACGCAGTCAAGGAGAGCTTATGATCCTATAAATATTGCACTGATGTAGATTAGATAGTAAAAGACCTTTATTCTTGATTTAAATTTGTTATTTTGTCCAACCTATAATTTTCACTATCAGGGCACAACAGGAACTTTCTAGATACTGGAAACACCATATTTAATGCTCAGGATGCAATGAGACAGCATGGCTAAAATTAAGATTTTACCATAGAGTCATAGAGATGTGCAGCATGGAAACAGACCCTTCGGTCCAACCCGTCCATGCCGACCAGATATCCCAACCCAACCTCGTCCCACCTGCCACCGCCCGGCCCATATCCCTCCAAACCCTTCCTATTCATATACCCATCCAAATGCCTCTTAAAATGTTGCAATTGTACCAGCCTCCACCACATCCTCTGGCACAAATTCAAACAGCAAAGACGGTAACTGTGCAGGTTTTCTCTTTCTCTCTCTCGCTCTCCTGCACTGTCCTCACCATGTGCTTCCTTCGTCTGCTCTTCTCCCTTTTAAACTGCTGTTGTTTTGACTTTCTTTTTCCAAAGTTCCAAAACAATGCAACAGTATATAAAACAGTAATTGCTGCACCTGGAATTCTAGGAAATCAACTCCAACACCTAAAATACCTCAAAAAAAAAAGGAGCAGCTCTTACAGCCAGAAATTTTTCCCATCCTCCATTTTGGATTACCCAGAATCCAAATGCCCATTAAAGGGTTATAAATTTAAAAGCACAGTAAACATAAATGTGCATGTATTTTCTGTTATGAACATGAAGTTTGATTAGCATTTTAGACAGTCCAAGAGAAAGTTGATTCCATGAACTATTTGGTCAGAAGAAAACTCTAATTTGTCAGATCACAAGGAACAACACATTGATACTCACCAGTGATGTAAATGAAGGTGGATGCGTTGGAGGATACCACCACACTGTTTTATAGATGTTGATGTAATGAACAAACAAAGCTACAAGGTGGCAGAAGAGAAGGTGAAGCTCAAACAGAATGCCTTTCTCAAGAGGTAGTTCAGGAATCTTACAGTGTTTCAGAGGGATCACGGTCTGGGTTGCAAGGGGAGGGCTTGTCAAGCCAGTTCCTGAGCCACTCCTAATGATAAAGGTAAAAAGAATTGCAGTTGACAATGTTGTGATAGCATTAAGATTATTTAAACATTCTTTGGACAAAGCATGGTGTTTCTTCACTCCTTAAAGTAAAGTAAATTAATTGAGTCATACAGCATTGAAACAGGACTTTTGGTCCGTCATGTCTATGCCAACCAGTAAACACCAAATCACACCAATCCCATTTACATGAACTTGATCCACAGTCTACAATGCTCAGGCATTTTAAGTATTAATCCAGATGCTTCTTGAACGTTGCAAGAGTACTTGCCTCCACCACCATCTAAGCCAGCATGTTCCTTATATTTGCCACCCTTTAGATGGAAAAGCTTTTCCTTGGATCTCCTCTAAGTCACTTGATCCTCACCTTAAACTTATGCCCTCTGATCTTAAGACACATGTGCCATGGGGAAGAGATTCTCACTATCTACTCTACGCCTCTCATAATTTTGTATACCTCAATCAAATTCCCCCCTCAGCCTCCTCCGTTCCAAGGAAAAAAAACCCAGCCTATCCAATCTCTCATAACCAAGGTTTTTCATCCCACACAACATCCTGGTGAATCTCCTCTGCACCATTTCCAGTGCAATCACATCCTTCTGTGAGTGTGACAAGCAGAACTGTACACAGTATTCCATCTGTGGCCTAACCAATGCTCCATACCAAAGAACATTACAGCACAGGAACAGGCCCTTCGGCCCTCCAAGCCTACACTGATCCAAATGCTCTATCTAAATCTGCTGCCTATTTTCTAAGGATCTGAATCTCTCTGCTCCCTGCCCATTCATGTATCTGTCTAGCTATATCTTAAATGATGCTATTGTTCCCACCCCTACCATCTCCTCTGGCAATGCATTCCAGGCACCCACCACCCTCTGCGTGAAGAACTTTCCACATATGTCTCCCCTAAACTTTTCTCCTCTCACTTTGAATTTGTGACCCCTAGTAATTGAGTCCTCCGGTCTGGGAAAAAGTTTCTTGCTATCCATCCTGTCTACACTTCTCATGATTTTGTAGGCTTCAATCAGGTCCCCTCTCAACCTCCTTCTTGCCAATGAAAATAATCCTAATCTACTCAACCTCTCCTCATAGTTAGAACCCTCCATACCAAGCAACATCCTGGTGAACCTCCTCTGCAACCTCTCCAAAGCTTGCACATCCTTTTGGTAAAGTGGCGATCAGAACAGTACGCAGTATTCCAAATGTAGCCGAACCAAAGTCTTATACAACAGTAACACGACGTGCCAACTCTTGTACTCAGTACTCCGTCCAATGAAGGAAAGCATGCCGTATGCTTTTTTGACCACGAGGGCAGAGCAGTAGATGTGATCTATATAGACTTCAGTAAGGCGTTCCACCAGGTTCCCCATGGGAGACTAATTAGCAAGGTTAAATCTCACCGAATACAGGAAAGAACTAGCCATTTGGACACATAACTGGCTCAAAGGTAGAAGGTAGAGGTGGTGGAGGAGGGTTGTTTTTCAGACTGGAGGCCTGTAACCAGTGAAGTGCCACAAGGATCGGTGCTGGATACTCTACTTTTTGCTATTCACATAAATGATTTGGATGCAAGCATAAGAAGTACAGTTAGTAAGTTTGCAGATGACACCAAAATTGGAGGTGGTAGTGGACAGCGAAGAGGGATACCTCAGATTACAATAGGATCTTGACCAGATGGGCCAATGGGCTGAGAAGTGGCAGATGGAGTTTAATTCAGATAAATGGGAAGTGCTGCATTTTAGGAAAGCAAATCTCAGCAAGACTTATACACTTATTTGAGCTATAGGGAGAGGCTGAACAGGCTGGGGCTGTTTTCCCTGGAGCATTGGAGGATGAGGGGTGACCTTATAGAGGTTTACAAAATTATGAGGGGCATGGGTAGGGTAAATGAACAAAGTCTTTTCCCTAGGGTCGGGGAGTCCAGAACTAGAGGGCATAGGTTTAGGTTGAGAGGGCAAAGATATAAAAGAGACCTAAGGGCAACCTTTTCACACAGAGGGTAGTATGGAATGAGTTGCCAAGAGGAAGTGGTGGAGGCTGGTACAATTGCAACATTTAAGAGGCATTTGGATGGGTATATGAATAGGAAGGGTTTGGAGGGATATGGCCTGGGTGCTGGCAGAGGGACTAGATTGGGTTGGGATATCTGGTCGGCATGGACGGGTTGGACCGAAGGGTCTGGTTCCATGCTGTACATCTCTATGACCACTCTACTGACCTATGTTGCCACCTTCAGGGAATAATGGACCTGAACACCCAGATGTTTTTGTACATCAATTTCCCCCACTTTCCCATTTACTGTATAGTTCGCTCTGGAATTGCATTCCAAAATACATCACCTGGCATTTGTCCAGATTGAACTGCATCTGCCATTTCTCTGCCCAACTCTCCAATCCATCTATATTCTGCTGTATTCTCTGACTGAACCGCTCCCCCTGAACCACCGTCTGACACCGCGCTCCCCCCGAACCGCCATCCGACACCGTGCACCCCCCGAACCACCGTCTGACACCGCGCGCCCCCCCAAACCCCGCCCAACACCAACACCCGCCTGCCCCCCTGACCACCCCGCCCGCTCCCACCCCCACCCTCGGCGCAACCCCTGTCTGCCCCCGCACCCACCCCTACCCCTTTCTGCCCTGCCCCCTCTCCGGGGCAGCCAGACTGGACACCAACAAGACTGCTGCTGCTGCTACAGCATTTTGGGGAGCAAGTCTCCAAATAGCATGCACACACACCTTTTCACTGCAACGTTTTGACAGGTTCCACCTCAGCTCTGTACAGGATAATGTTAGAGAAATTATCTGGGAAGGGGGGTTTAGAATACACACCTGTGTAAAATTCCAGGGAAAGTGTGGGAATAGAGTGAGAGGGCGGGAGGGCAGTCATTTAGAGACGGTGTCTGCGCTCCCATCAGTTCAGGACTGTTCTCAGCAGCACTTTTAATCATTGTAAACAAAAGATGCAATCAGTGTTGGACACGTGTTTGATGTAATGTTTCTGTCGGGACCCTGAGATCTTCTTCACATAATCCGATTTTCAGATCATCAGTATTCGGATAATCAAGATTCCACTGTATATCACAAACAATGATGGACCCAGCACGGATCCCTGTGGGACACCACTGGTCACAGGTCTCCATTTTGAGAAGCTCACTTCCACTACTATTCTCTGTCTCCTGTTGCCCAAACAGTTCTCCATCCAGTTAGCTAAAACACCCTGGACCCTATGCGACTTCACCTTCTTAATCAGCCTACCATGGGGAACCTTATCAAATACCTAACTAAAGTCCATGTATATGACATCTAAATCCCTTCCCTCATCAATCAACTTTGTCACCTCCTCAAAGAATTCTATTAGCTTTGTAAGGCATGACCTTCTCGGCACAAAATCATGCCGCCTATCCTTGATAAGCCCATTTTCTTCCAAATGAGTATATACCCTATCCCTTTGTATCTTCTCCAGTAGCTTCCCTACCACTGATGTCAAGCTCACAAGTCCTTAATTACCTGGATTATCCCTGCTACCCTTCTTAAACAAAGGGACAACATTAGCAATTCACCAGTCCTCTGGGATCTCCCCTGTTTTCAAGGGTGCTGCAAAGATATCTGTTAAAGCCCCAGCTATTTCCTCTCTTGCTTCCCTCAACAACCTGGGATAGATCCCATCTGGACCTGGGGACTTGTCCACCTTAATGTCTTTTAGAATACACAACACTTCTTCCCTCCTTGACCTACAGTAATCAAAAATCTATTCCTAACCTCAACATCCACCATGTCATGCTCTTCGGTGAATACCAATGAGAATCTCACCCATTTTCTCTGACTCCACGCATATCTTTCCTCTTTTGTCCTTGAGTGGGCCAAACCTTTCCCTATTTACCCTCCTGCTCCTTATATATGAATAAAAGGCTTTGGGGTTTTCCTTAACCCTTCTTGCCAAGGATATCTCATGACCCCTTTTAGCCCTCTTCATTCCTCGTTTCAGATTGGTCCTACATTCCCGATATTCTTTCAAAATTTCGTCAGTCTTCAGTCGTCTGGACCTTACATACACATGTATACATTGTGCATGTCCTTTCCTATTAACCCTCCCAAAATGCATTACCTCGTTTTTATGGGGAATAAATTCCATCTGCCAAAGCTCTGCCCAACTTACCTAATCAACAGACTAGCCTGAGATCATCCTCTCCACTAGGGTCATAGAGATGTACAGCATGGAAAGAGACCCTACGGTCCAACCTGTCCATGCCGACCTGTCCATGCCGACCAGTACCCAGCCCATATCCCTCCAAACTCTTCCTATTCATATACCCATCTAAATGCCTTTTAAATGTTGCAATTGTACCAGCCTCCACCACTTCCTCTGGCAGCTCATTCCATACACGTACCATCCTTTGCGTGAAAAAGTTGCCCTTTTAGGTTACTTTTATATCTTTCTCCTCTCACCCGAAACCTATGCCCTCTAGTTCTGGACTTCCCGACCCCAGGGAAAAGACTTTGTCTATTTATCCTATCCATGCCCCTCATAATTTTGTAAACCTCTATAGGGTCACCCCTCAGCCTCCGACACTCCAGGGAAAACAGCCCCAGCCTGTTCAGCCTCTCCCTATAGCTCAAATCCTCCAACCCTGGCAACATCCTTGTAAATCTTTTCTGAACCCTTTTAAGTTTCACAACATCATTCTGATAGGAAGGAGACCAGAATTACATGCAATATTCCAACAGTGGCCTAACCAATGTCCTGTACAGCCGCAACATGACCTCCCAACTCCTGTACTCAATACTCTGACCAATAAAAGAAAGCATACCAAACGCCTTCTTCACTATCCTATCTACTGTGATTCTACTTTCAAGGAGCTATGAACCTGCACTCCAAGGTCTCTTTGTTCAGCAACACTCCCTAGGACCTTACCATTATGTGTAGAAGTCCTGCTAAGATTTGCTTTCCCAAAATACAGCACCTCGCATTTATCTGAATTAAACTCCATCTGCCACTTCTCAGCCCTTTGGCCCATCTGGTCCAGATCCTGTTCGAATTTGAGGAAACCCCCTTTGCTGTCCACTACACCTCCAATTTTGGTGTCATGTACCTCTTATGCTCACATCCAAATAATTTATGTAAATGACAAAAAGTAGAGGACCCAGCACCGATCCTTATGGCACTCCACTGGTCACAGGCCTCCAGTATGAAAAACAACCCTCCACCACCACCCTCTTTCTTCTACCTTTGAGCCAGTTCTGTATCCAAATGGCTAGTTCTCCCTTTATTCCATGAGATCTAAACTTGCTAATCAGTCTCCCATGGGGAACCTTGTCAAAAGTCTTACTGAAGTCCATATAGATCACATCTACTGCTCTGCCCTCATCAATCTTCTTTGTTACTTCTTCAAAAAAACTCAATCAAGTTTGTGAGACATGATTTCCCACGTACAAAGCCATGTTGACTAGCCCTAATCAGTCCTTGCCTTTCCAAATACATGTATATCCTGTCCCTCAGGATTCCCTCCAACAACCTGCCCACCACTGAAGTCAGGCTCACCGGTTTATAGTTCCCTGGCTTGTCTTTACCACCCTTCTTAAACAGTGGCACCACGTTTGCCAATCTCCAGTCTTCCGGCACCTCACCTGTGACTATTGATGATACAAATATCTCAGCAAGAGGCCCAGCAATCACTTCTCTAGCTTCCTGAGAGTTCTCTGGTACACCTGATCAGGTCCTGGGGATTTATCCACATTTATGCACTTCAAGACATCCAGCACTTCCTCCTCTGTAATCTGGACATTTTGCAAGATGTCACCATCTATTTCCCTACAGTCTATATCTTCCATATCCTTTTCCACAGTAAATACTGATGCAAAATATTCATTTAGTATACCCCCCATTTTCTGTGGCTCCACACAAAGGCCGCCTTGCTGATCTTTGAGGAGCCCTATTCTCTCCCTAGTTACCCTCTTGTCCTTAATATATTTGTAAAAACCCTTTGGATTCTCCTTAATTCTATTTGCCAAAGCTATCTCATGTCCTGTTTTTGCCCTCCTGATTTCCCTCTTAAGTATACTCCTACTTCCTTTATACTCTTCAAAGGATTCACTCGATCTATCCTGTCTATACCTGACATATGCTTCCTTCTTTTTCTTAACCAAACCCTCAATTTCTTTAGTCATCCAGCATACCCTATACCTACCAACCTTCCCTTTCACCCTGACAGGAATACACTTTCTCTGGATTCTTGTTATCTCATTTCTGAAGGCTTCCCATTTTCCAGCCTTCCCTTTACCTGCGAACAAACACCACTAATTTTTGTGTCATCTGCAAACTTACTAATTATACCTTCTATGTTCACATCTAAGTCATTAATGTACATAACAAACAGTAAGGGTCCTAGTACACCACTGGTCACAGGCTTCCAATTACAAAAGCCTGCACCATCATTCTTTGCCTCCTTTTTGTAAGCCAATTCTGAATCCTATTTGTCAACTTGCCTTGGATCCATATCTTTCACCTTTTGGACCAGTCTTCCATATGGGACCTTGTCAAATCCTTACTGGAAGTCTATATAAACCACATCAACCGCACTATCAATATATTTAGTCACCTTTTCAAAAAAGGTCAAATAAATCAGACACAATCTCCCTCTAATAAATCCATGCTGACTATCCTTGATCAATCCCTGCTTCTCCCAGAATTGATTAATCTAGTTATTCAGACTTTTTCCAATAATTTCCCTACCACTGATGTCAGACTAATTGGTCTGTAATTACCTAGCCTGTCCCTGCTGCCCTTATTGAACAAAGGAACTACATCAGCTATCCTCTAGTCACCTGGCGCATTGCCTGTGGTCAGCTATTAAAACATTTAGCAATTTTGCAGTACAGAATTTGAATATTTTAAAGCAAAGACAAACTTTGATGAAAACTGTCATCCTGCACTCATTAAAACATTTCACAAAAATAAAAATTCAAGAGGAAAACCAACAACATTTATACTGCATGAAATGTGAGTGTTGATTGCCCAGCATAGGTACTCCGATTGGCAAAGACATTGCCATGAAGAGTTCATTCATCAGTGCTGATTAATAGTGAAGCATTCACAACACACCCCCTGAACGTGACTTAATAGAGACATACAAGATGATCAAAGGATTACATAGGGTGGATAGTGAGAGCCTTTTTCCTCGACCCACCACTCTGAAGAACATTTCACATATATCGCCCCTAAACCTTTCCCCTCTCACTTTGAACTTGTGACCCCATATAATTGGGTCCTCCACTCTGGGAAAAAGTTTCTTGCTATCCACCCTATCTAACCTCTCATGATTTTGTAGGCCTCAATCAGGTCCCCCCTCAACCTCCACCTTTCCAATGAAAATAATCCTAATCTACTCAACCTCTTTTCATAGCTAGCATCCTCTATACCAGGCAACATCCTGGTGAACCTCCTCTACACTGTCTCCAAAACATCCACATCCTTTTGGTAAAAGCAAATTACTGCGGATGCTGGAATCTGAAACCAAAAGAGAAAATGCTGAAAAATATCAGCAGGTCTGGCAACATCTTTAAGGAGAGAAAAGTGCTGACGTTTCGAGTCTAACTGACCCTTTGTCAAAGAGTCAGTTAGACTCGAAACGTCAGCTCTGCTACCAGACCTGCTGAGATTTTCCAGCATTTTCTCTTTTGGTTTCACATCCTTTTGGTAATGTGGTGACCAGAACTGTACGCAGTATTCCAAATGTGACGAAACAAAAGTCTTATACAACAGTAACATGACCTGCCAACTCTTATATTCAACACCTTGTCCAATGAAGGAAAGCATGCCCTGTGCCTTCTTGACCACTCTACTGACCTATGTTGCTGCCTTCAGGGAACAATGGACCTGAACACCCAGATCTCTCTGTACATCAATTTTCCCCAGGACTTTTCCACTTACTGTATGGTTCGCTCTGGAATTGCATCTTCCAAAATGCATCACTTCGCACTGTCTGGATTGAACTCCATCTGACATTTCTTTGTCCAACTCTCCAATCTATTTATATTTGCGTTCTCTGACAGAACTCTTCACTATCTGCTACTCCACCAATCTTATTGTCATCTGCAAACTTGCTAATGAGGCAACCTACACTTTCCTCCAAATCATTTAGGTATATCACAAATTATGTAGTATACATTACTACACTGGGTCCTGGGCTTTGCAGACAAAAGGAATGTGTATGGGCACTGCACCCATTACAACTAAACAAATAGGTCAGCCATTTATTTGCTGGTTCATTTCTCAGGGCAAAGCCATGATCAATTGCAACCAACCTGCCTATTTTAAAATTTGAATAATACCTGGCTTTTATCTGAACAAAGCCCACCCCCCATGAAAACAGAACTGCAGATGTTGGAAACAAACAATAGCTGCTGGAAAAACTCAGCAGCTCTGGCAGTATCTGTGGAGTTAATGCTGGAGGTCTAGCGGCTGTACTTCAGAATGTTATCTGGGTATTATCTCTCTCCATGGTAACATCTCCACCAATAAGAATCCAATTCCCGCACATTCAATTGTTGATTTCCCCTTGAATTTATGTTCTCGGTAAAGCTCTTGAATTGTGCAAGCTGAAAAAAATGTTTCTTTGAAACATAATGTAAATATACTTCCACAAATATTCTCATCTGTCCAGAAACCCATTTGAGGAGGGGCACAAATGATCATTGTATTAAAAAAAACCATAAGGAAAATGCTTTGGTTAAGTTATATTTTAGTTCTCATCTAGGATCCTACTATCCTTGTTAGTGAATCAAACTACTTCAATTGGACACCCAGAGTCAGCAAACATTCTACAGGTTAGACAGGAACTCTTGTTACCTGGTTCTTGATCGTACTCCGGTAATGGGCGAGCTGGAGGAATAGCTAGAGCCCCCTAATGTTCCAGATTCATTGAGTGGTGTTCTGCAGTAGGATGCTCTACTTGGCCCTCTTCTACCCCCTGCCATGCCAAAGAATGGCACTTTTTTCAGCGTGGAGCTTACCTTTGGTGTGGGGTGTGCTGTAATTGAATAAAATAAATGAGTATATTGTCACCATTTGTAAAAGGATATAAAAACCACTGTTACACAGGAAACTATTATAATCTTTTAAATGCTACATTTCCATATCAAAGTGGATCTATAGGAGGAAGACTTTACAAAAAGGGGAGAGTGAGGAGAAGGAAGAGATGAGGTGGTAGATTGGTGAGGGAATGTGAGGGTGGTCTGGTAAGGGGGATGTGCAGGTGAATTAGGGAGGGGGAGGGGGTGAATTAGGGAGGGGGAGGGGGTGAATTAGGGAGGGGGAGGGGGTGAATTAGGGAGGGGAGGGGGTGAATTAGGGAGGGGGAGGGGGTGAATTAGGGAGGGGGAGGGGGTGAATTAGGGAGGGGAGGGGGTGAATTAGGGAGGGGGAGGGGGTGAATTAGGGAGGGGGAGGGGGTGAATTAGGGAGGGGGAGGGGGTGAATTAGGGAGGGGGAGGGGGTGAATTAGGGAGGGGGAGGGGGGCGAATTAGGGAGGGGGAGGGGGGCGGAGGAAGGGGGGACGGGGGGTGGGGGAAGGGGGCGGAGGAAGGTGGGGAAGGGGGCGGAGGAAGGAGGGGGAAGGGGGCGGGAGGGGGGCGGGAGGGGGGAGGGAGGGGGGAGGGAGGGGGGTGGGAGGGGGGTGGGAGGGGGGTGGGAGGGGGAGGGAGGGGGGAGGGAGGGGGGAGGGAGGGGGGAGGGAGGGGGGAGGGTGGAAGGGGGGTGGAAGGGGGGTGGAAGGGGGGTGGAAGGGGGGTGGAAGGGGGGTGGAAGGGGGGTGGAAGGGGGTGGAAGGGGGGTGGAAGGGGGGTGGAAGGGGGGTGGAAGGGGGGTGGAAGGGGGTGGAAGGGGGGAGGGGGGGTGGAAGGGGGGAGGGGAGGGGGAAGGGGTCGGACGGGGGCGGACGGGGGAGGGGGAAGGGGTCGGACGGGGGAGGGGAAGGGGTCGGACGGGGTCGGACGGGGGAGGGGGAAGGGGTCGGACGGGGTCGGACGGGGGAGGGGGAAGGGGTCGGACGGGGTCGGACGGGGAAGGGGTCGGACGGGGGAGGGGGAAGGGGTCGGACGGGGGCGGACGGGGGAGAGGGGGAAGGGGGCGGAAGGGGGAGAGGGGGAAGGGGGCGGACGGGGGAGAGGGGGAAGGGGGCGGAAGGGGGAGAGGGGGAAGGGGGCGGAAGGGGGAGGAGGGGGGAAGGGGGCGGAGGGGGGAAGGGGGCGGAAGGGGGCGGAAGGGGGAGGGGGGAAGGGGGCGGAAGGGGGAGAGGGGAAGGGGGCGGAAGGGGGCGGAGGGGGGAAGGGGGCGGAGGGGGGAGAGGGGGAAGGGGGCGGAAGGGGGAGAGGGGGAAGGGGGCGGAAGGGGGCGGAGGGGGGAAGGGGGCGGAGGGGGGAAGGGGGCGGAGGGGGGAAGGGGGCGGAGGGGGGAAGGGGGCGGAAGGGGGAAGGGGGCGGAAGGGGGCGGAAGGGGGCGGAAGGGGGAGAGGGGGAAGGGGGCGGAAGGGGGCGGAAGGGGGCGGAAGGGGGAGGGGGGAAGGGGGCGGAAGGGGGCGGAAGGGGGAGGGGGGAAGGGGGGGGAAGGGGGGGAGGGGGGAAGGGGGCGGAGGGGGAAGGGGGCGGAGGGGGGAAGGGGGCGGAGGGGGAAGGGGGCGGAGGGGGGAAGGGGGCGGAGGGGGGAAGGGGGCGGAGGGGGGAAGGGGGCGGAGGGGGAAGGGGGCGGGAGGGGGAAGGGGGCGGGAGGGGGAAGGGGGCGGGAGGGGGAAGGGGGCGGGAGGGGAAGGGGGCGGGAGGGGGAAGGGGGCGGGAGGGGGAAGGGGGCGGGAGGGGGAAGGGGGCGGGAGGGGGAAGGGGGCGGGAGGGGGAAGGGGCGGGAGGGGGAAGGGGGCGGGAGGGGGAAGGGGGCGGGAGGGGGAAGGGGGCGGGAGGGGGAAGGGGGCGGGAGGGGGAAGGGGGCGGGAGGGGGAAGGGGGCGGGAGGGGGAAGGGGGCGGGAGGGGGAAGGGGGCGGGAGGGGGAAGGGGGCGGGAGGGGGAAGGGGGCGGGAGGGGGAAGGGGGCGGAGGGGGAAGGGGGCGGGAGGGGGAAGGGGGCGGGAGGGGGAAGGGGGCGGGAGGGGGAAGGGGGCGGGAAGGGGGCGGGGGGGGAAGGTGGCGGGGGGGGAAGGGGGCGGGGGGGGAAGGGGGCGGGGGGGGAAGGGGGCGGGGGGGAAGGGGGCGGGGGGGGAAGGGGGCGGGGGGCGGAAGGGGGCGGGGGCGGAAGGGGGCGGGGGCGGAAGGGGGCGGGGGCGGAAGGGGGCGGGGGCGGAAGGGGGCGGGGCGGAAGGGGGCGGGAGGGGGAAGGGGGCGGGAGGGGGAAGGGGGCGGGAGGGGGAAGGGGGCGGGAGGGGGAAGGGGCGGGAGGGGAAGGGGGCGGGAGGGGAAGGGGGCGGGGGCGGAAGGGGGAGGGGGCGGAAGGGGGAGGGGGCGGAAGGGGGAGGGGGCGGAAGGGGGAGGGGGCGGAAGGGGGAGGGGGCGGAAGGGGGAGGGGGCGGAAGGGGGAAGGGGGGGAGGGGGAAGGGGGGGGAGGGGGAGGGGGAGGGGGGGGAGGGGGAAGGGGGGGGGAGGGGGAGGGGGGGGGGAGGGGGCGGAAGGGGGAAGGGGGCGGAAGGGGTTGGGAAGTGGAAGGGGGAGGGGAGGTGGAAGGGGGAGGGGGGTGGAAGGGGGAGGGGGGTGGAAGGGGGAGGGGGGTGGAAGGGGGACGGGGTGGAAGGGGGAGGGGGGTGGAAGGGGGAGGGGGGTGGAAGGGGGAGGGGGGTGGAAGGGGAGGGGGGTGGAAGGGGGAGGGGGGTGGAAGGGGGAGGGGGGTGGAAGGGGGAGGGGGGTGGAAGGGGGAGGGGGGTGGAAGGGGGAGGGGGGTGGAAGGGGGAGGGGGGTGGAAGGGGGAGGGGGGTGGAAGGGGGAGGGGGGCGGAAGGGGGAGGGGGGTGGAAGGGGGCGGGGGCGGAAGGGGGCGGGGGCGGGCGGGGGCGGGGGCGGGCGGGGGCGGGGCGGGCGGGGGCGGAGGGGCGGGAGGGGGCGGGGCGGAGGGGGCGGGGCGGGAGGGGGCGGGAGGGGGCGGGGCGGAGGCGGCGGGGCGGAGGGGGCGGGGGCGGAGGGGCGGGGCGGAAGGGGGCGGGGGCGGAAGGGGGCGGGGGCGGAAGGGGGCGGGGGCGGAAGGGGGCGGGGGCGGAAGGGGGCGGGGGCGGAAGGGGGCGGGGGCGGAAGGGGGCGGGGGCGGAAGGGGGCGGGGGCGGAAGGGGCGGGGGCGGAAGGGGGCGGAAGGGGGCGGGGCGGAAGGGGGCGGGGGCGGAAGGGGGGGGGGGAGGGGCGGGGGGGGAGGGGGGGGCGGTAGGGCGGAGGGGGGCGGGGGGGGGGGGGGGCGGAAGGGGGGGGCGGGGGGGGCGGAGGGGGCGGGGGCGGAAGGGGGCGGGGGCGGAAGGGGGCGGGGGCGGAGGGGGGGGCGGGGGGGGGGGAAGGGGGGAGGGGGGGCGGAGGGGCGGGGGCGGAGGGGGCGGGAGGGGAGGGGGCGGGGGCGGAAGGGGGGGGGGAGGGGGGGGGGGGAAGGGGGCGGGGCGGAAGGGGGCGGGGGCGGAGGGGGGAAGGGGGGGGAGGGGGAGGGGGGGAGGGGAAGGGGGGGAGGGGGAGGGGGGAGGGGGCGGAAGGGGGAAGGGGGCGGAAGGGGGTGGAAGGGAAGGGGGGGGAGGGGGGTGGAAGGGGGAGGGGGCGGAAGGGGGAGGGGGCGGGAGGGGGCGGAAGGGGGAGGGGGGGAGGGGGCGGAAGGGGGCGGGAGGGGGAAGGGGGCGGAAGGGGGCGGAAGGGGGAGGGGGGTGGAAGGGGGAGGGGGGGTGGAAGGGGGAGGGGGGTGGAAGGGGGAGGGGGGTGGAAGGGGGAGGGGGGTGGAAGGGGGTGGAAGGGGGAGGGGGGGTGGAAGGGGGAGGGGGGGTGGAAGGGGGAGGGGGGGTGGAAGGGGGAGGGGGGGTGGAAGGGGGAGGGGGGGTGGAAGGGGGGGTGGGAGGGGGGGTGGGAGGGGGGGTGGGAGGGGGGGTGGGAGGGGGAGGGGGGGTGGAAGGGGGAGGGGGGGTGGAAGGGGGGGTGGAAGGGGGAGGGGGGGTGGAAGGGGGAGGGGGGGTGGAAGGGGGAGGGGGGGTGGAAGGGGAGGGGGGGTGGAAGGGGGAGGGGGGGTGGAAGGGGGAGGGGGGGTGGAAGGGGGAGGGGGGGGTGGAAGGGGGAGGGGGGGTGGAAGGGGGAGGGGGGGTGGAAGGGGGAGGGGGGGTGGAAGGGGGAGGGGGGTGGAAGGGGGAGGGGGGGTGGAAGGGGGAGGGGGGGTGGAAGGGGGAGGGGGGGTGGAAGGGGGAGGGGGGGAGGGGAAGGGGGAGGGGGGGAGGGGAAGGGGGAGGGGGGGAGGGGAAGGGGGAGGGGGGGAGGGGAAGGGGGAGGGGGGGGAAGGGGGAAGGGGAGGGGGGGAAGGGGGAAGGGGAAGGGGGAAGGGGGGGAGGGGAGGGGGGGGAGGGGGGGAAGGGGGAAGGGGGAAGGGGGGGGAGGGGGAGGGGGGGAGGGGGCGGAAGGGGGAAGGGGGCGGAAGGGGGTGGGAAGGGGAAGGGGGGGGAGGGGGTGGAAGGGGGAGGGGGCGGAAGGGGGAGGGGGCGGGAGGGGCGGAAGGGGGAGGGGGGGAGGGGGCGGAAGGGGGCGGGGAGGGGAAGGGGGCGGAAGGGGGCGGAAGGGGGAGGGGGGTGGAAGGGGGAGGGGGGGTGGAAGGGGGAGGGGGGGTGGAGGGGGAGGGGGGGTGGAAGGGGGAGGGGGGGTGGAAGGGGGAGGGGGGTGGAAGGGGGAGGGGGGTGGAAGGGGGTGGAAGGGGGGGGGTGGAAGGGGGAGGGGGGTGGAAGGGGGAGGGGGGTGGAAGGGGGAGGGGGGTGGAAGGGGGAGGGGGTGGAAGGGGGAGGGGGGGTGGAAGGGGGAGGGGGGGTGGAAGGGGGAGGGGGGTGGAAGGGGGAGGGGGGTGGAGGGGGGTGGAAGGGGGAGGGGGGTGGAAGGGGAGGGGGGGTGGAAGGGGAGGGGGGGTGGAAGGGGGAGGGGGGGTGGAAGGGGGAGGGGGGGGTGGAAGGGGGAGGGGGGGTGGGAGGGGGGGTGGAAGGGGGAGGGGGGTGGAAGGGGGAGGGGGGGTGGAAGGGGGAGGGGGGGTGGAAGGGGGAGGGGGGGTGGAAGGGGGAGGGGGGGTGGAAGGGGAGGGGGGGAGGGGAAGGGGGAGGGGGGGAAGGGGGAAGGGGGGGGAAGGGGGAAGGGGGGGAAGGGGGAAGGGGGGGAAGGGGGGGGAAGGGGGAAGGGGGGGGAAGGGGAAGGGGGAGGAAGGGGGAGGGGGAAGGGGGAGGAAGGGGGAGGGGGAAGGGGGAGGAAGGGGGAGGGGGAAGGGGAGGAAGGGGGGGAAGGTGGAAGGGGGGGGAAGGTGGAAGGGGGGGGAAGGTGGAAGGGGGGGGAAGGTGGAAGGGGGGGGAAGGTGGAAGGGGGGGGACGGTGGAAGGGGGGGGAAGGTGGAAGGGGGGGGACGGTGGAAGGGGGGGGACGGTGGAAGGGGGGGGACGGTGGAAGGGGGGGGACGGTGGAAGGGGGGGGGACGGTGGAAGGGGGGGGACGGTGGAAGGGGGGGGACGGTGGAAGGGGGGGGACGGTGGAAGGGGGGGGAAGGTGGAAGGGGGGGGAAGGTGGAAGGGGGGGGAAGGTGGAAGGGGGGGGAAGGTGGAAGAGGGGGGAAGGTGGAAGGGGGGGGAAGGTGGAAGGGGGGGGGGGAAGGTGGAAGGGGGGGGGGAAGGTGGAAGGGGGGGGGGAAGGTGGAAGGGGGGGGGGAAGGTGGAAGGGGGGGGAAGGTGGAAGGGGGGGGAAGGTGGAAGGGGGGGGAAGGTGGAAGGGGGGGAAGGTGGAAGGGGGGGGAAGGTGGAAGGGGGGGGAAGGTGGAAGGGGGGGAAGGTGGAAGGGGGGGGAAGGTGGAAGGGGGGGGAGGTGGAAGGGGGGGGAAGGTGGAAGGGGGAGGGGGGGTGGAAGGGGGAGGGGGGTGGAAGGGGGAGGGGGGTGGAAGGGGGAGGGGGGTGGAAGGGGGAGGGGGGTGGAAGGGGGAGGGAGGGAGGTGGAAGGGGGAGGGGGTGGAAGGGGGAGAAGGGGGAGAGAAGGGGGAAGGGGGGGAGAGAAGGGGAAGGGGGGAGAGAAGGGGAAGGGGGAAGGGGGAGGAGGGGGAGGGGGGGGAGGGGGGAGGGGGAGGGGGAGAAGGGGGAGAAGGGGGAGAAGGGGGAGGGGGGGGGAGGGGGGGGGGGAGGGGGGGGGAGGGGGGAGGGGGAGGGGGGAGGGGAGGGGGGGAGGGGGAGGGGGAGGGGGGGGGGAGGGGGAGGGGGGGAGGGGGAGGGGGGGGGAGGGGGAGGGGGGGAAGGGGGAGGGGGAGGGGGAGGGGGAGGGGGAGGGGGGGAAGGGGGAGGGGGAGGGTGGGGAAGGGGGAGGGGGGAGGGGGGGGAGGGGGAGGGGGAGGGGGGGTGAGGGGGAGGGGAAGGGGGAGGGGGGAGAAGGAGGAGGGGGAGGGGGAGAAGGGGGAGGGGGAGGGGGAGAAGGGGGAGGGGGAGAAGGGGGAGGGGGAGGGGGAGAAGGGGGCGGGGGAGGGGGAGAAGGGGCGGAGGGGGAGGGGGAGAAGGGGGAGGGGGAGGGGGAGAAGGGGGAGAAGGGGGAGGGGGAGGGGGGGGAGGGGGGAGGGCGGGGGAAGGGGAGGGGGAGGGTGGGAAGGGGAGGGGGAGGGGGAGAGGGGGAGAAGGGGGAGGGGGAGGGGGGGGGAGGGGAGGGGGAGGGTGGGAAGGGGGGAGGGGGAGGGGGAGAAGGGGGCGAAGGGGGGAGAAGGGGGCGGGGGAGAAGGGGAGGGGGAGAAGGGGGCGGGGGAGAAGGGGCGGGGGAGAAGGGGAGGGGAGAGGGGGAGAAAGGGGGAGGGGGAGAAGGGGCGAGGGGGGAAAAGGGGGCGGGGGAGGGGG